>NC_081199.1:33964015-34194015 GCF_902713425.1 Acipenser ruthenus
CTACTCGGATTTCAGCTGTTAACACTAAAGGTAAAACGTAAATTATTTAGTGTCAGTACTGCCACAGCTTGCCAGGTTGACATTTTTACTTGGAATCTTCTTATTCCAAAAGCTTCAAATGAAAAGTATTACTCCACTACTAGGAAGTTGTGAACCAAAACAATTTAACAAAGTAATATTAAACAGTATAACATGTTTATCAGCTGAATGCACTTTTCTTTTTTCTTCAGGCATGGAAAGAAATTCAGTGTACTTTCAGATGGCCTCCTGTGGTCAAGACAACAATGTCAAAATCTGGATGGTCTCACAGGATGTCCCCTCGGGTACCGTGCTCGATTTAAAATCACTGCGAGATAAATTGCAGAAATAGAAACCGTTCCTTATCCTATTGAAGAACTTGAAGCACCTTTTTTGTGTTTGTTTTATTTACTGGGTTGGCCCATTTAGGCATAATCAGAAACTCGGGAGATGCATGTTAGTGACGTACTTGTTTGGAATGGATTTTGTATTGCAGAACTGTCTGGTTCTTTGAGACTTTGATCTCACCGCAATCTACTTCAAAAGTTATCATTTAAATACAGATATTTCTAATTAGATCATTTATTACAGCATTGGTCTTTTTTTATGCAAACTAAAGACCTGACAGCACATTGATTATTAAGATGCATTTATCCTTTAAACACTGTCTACGAATAAAAATGAATTGGGTGCAATTTATAAATGAGTGGTTTTCAGCTTATTGGCAGCAAAGTGTCAAAGGTTAGAGAAAACTGTAACTGCACATTGTTTACAAATGCACTTCATGATAATGATGCAAACCATGCCATTTAAAATGTAGTAAGTCAGGGCTAAATATGTAGCAGTACCAAAAGCCTTCAGAGACAGCATTGTCATTATTTACACATCTTCTCTAAATGGTTTATTGTTTACAGGTTGTGAATTCAAGCTTGTGCACACGTTGAATGGGCAGAGTGCTCCTGTGTTGTCCTGTGCTTTTTCATCTGATGGACAACTTCTTGTTTCTGGGTAAATCATTTTTTGAAATGAAGTGGGGGGTTGCACATTACCTGCTAGTATTCCTGAATTGCATAGCCATCTTGCACACAGTAGACCTATTTAGTTTTTGTAATATTATTAAAAGCTTATTGCATTTAGTGCTGCAACTTTCATTCAAATCAAGGTTTTTCACCAAAGAAAAAAAATGGCTGCAAGAACAGTTTTCTGCTGGAAACATTAATTATTTTGCAGGTACCTGTGTTTTATATTTTTACGTTTGTCAAAGATACATAATAAAAAAAACATGTTTGAGCTTGATAAATCGTGTAATCATAATACAGCATTTTGGTATGTTAAATATACTGTACATTACAGTGTAGTAAACAAACATGATTTTAAACAGGTGTTCATGAATTACCATAAGTACTATAGATTTTTTTCTTTTTATCAAAAGGGTGACACTATGTATGTAAACCACAAATATATAATATACACAATGCATGTGGTGATCTATTTTAGGTGATACATTGTTGTATGTGCAATTTAGTTTGCTTATCAAATAATAGTTTTTCTGAACAAGGGCTAATGTGTGCTTTCAATCTATATTGATTAAAGAAGAAAGAAATTGATTTTAGTTCTGTATGATCACCACTAGGGGGATCTGTGCTATTGGATATTGTTCTGCATCCCATATCAAAATAGTAATGCTTGATTAAATTCTGTTTTTGCAAGACATATTTGTACAAAATGGATTACAGTATATTCTCTATTGCTCTGTTGCATATATATATATATATATATATATATATATATATATATATATATATATATATATATAATATCATATATATAATATCATATATATAATATGGCCAATGCATACAAAAAAAAATACAGAAACATCTTTTTTTTAACATTTGGAATAAAGTAGTGGGTTTAAGCAGGCATCAGATTTTTTTTTTTACTAATTTAAGTGTATTTTTTTTTTAATTTTGTTGTATTAATAATACTTTTTTTTTTTTTTTTTAATCCAGCTCTGTGGATAAATCTGTGGTCATCTATGATGCTGTAAGTGTATTTACTCAGTATATTTTGGTTGTGTAGTCAACAGGAACCAGTTCTGTATGCTGAGTTCTCCAGAAATTATGTAATATAGTTAACTTTAGTAATCTAAACAGTGATATATCTTAAATTTACTGATCCCCTGAAGGAAAAAAAAAACTAAAAAAAACTGTATAAAATATTCTGCTGTTTTTAAATAAATAAAATATATACGTTTTCTGTATGTAAAAACACTAAACCTCTTGTTTTGCAGAATAAAGGAATCATACTTAATAAACTGACCCACCACGAAAGGTAAACAATTTAAAATTTTGCTTTTAAGGGAAGAAAAATGTTTATCTGAAAAAAAAAAAAAAAAAAAAATAGCTGTTCATAAATGTAATTGATGTTATTAACCACTTCTAGATATGTCACTGCCTGTGCATTTGCCCCAGACATGCCATTCATTGCCACAGGATCTATGGACAAGACGGTGACTGTCTGGAGAATAGAGGATGGAACTAGTTTGGGTGGTTAGTATTCAAACTTTAAAATATAATTCATAAGTCAAGTAGCCGGGTCTAAAGTTTCCACCGCCATGATGATGTGTTTGTCCACTGTCTGTTTTTATGGTATTTGAAGAAGCACTAGATCCCTGATTTATTGAGCATTACCATCTGGTAATGGACTGCTTCAGGAAGGTACTGTACGTACGTACGTACATACATTCAGGTTCAGCTGTATTTTAAAGGGATCATGAATCTAAATGTTTATCATCTTGATACGGTGTAAATGCTTCAAGAGAAAAAGTTAAAGGAACTTTTGCTAAGATTATTTCAGCAGAGAAATTCAAATCACTTAAACTGACTAAACCCATACAGGGTTTGCCAGTCCTTGATGGAGGGAAGTCCTTAAAATCTTTTAACTTTAAAATATCATATTAAAAATGAATACATTTTCTGTGAAATTTAACAATATAATCCTTATAAAATCATTTTTTTGGAGGATGGGGAACCGATTTACTGTATTTTAACTGCATAGGAGAAATTAATACTAGATTGAACTGCAGTATCTGCAGAGCGGCAGTTGATTTACTCCCCCGCTGATATTTGAAAAATGTGCCCTGGCTGTCAGCGTTAGTTTTGCACTGTAAAGAAAAGAAATGCATTAGAAAGAAATTGAAGTAGAAATACTGCAAACAAAATAAACAAAAAAAGTTTGAGTAGCATGCTTCTAAGACAATGGAAAGCCAAGGGATGCTTACAAGGATTTTAATATATATATAATATAAACTAGAGAGCCAGCCATTCAGCATGAGCAAGAGGACCCAATGGAGCTAAAGTTGTGTTCTCGAGTGCTAAACCTTTGTAACATTTGACAAGTCAGTCTGCCATGTACAGTAGTCCCTCGCTAAACCGGACAGGTTGGGAGACAGACGGGTTGTCTGAAATAATGTCCGGTTTAAAAAATAAATACAAAAATGAGCTCAATGTATTTTAAATGATTGCAAACATAATGGGGTTGAGGGAATGTTATTTGAATTACAGTATGTGGTTCTGGGAAGCTATCTGTTTGAGCAATGGTAAAACAAATACAAATATTTAAAAGCGCTGCAGAGAACAGAAGTGTAGAACCATGAGAGCTTTACCCAATTAAAGGAAAAAGATCAATGTTTCAACTGGTAAACCCTTTAATTCCTTTTAATTGCCTGATGCATGTCATAACATTTAAAGGCACTAAAGAGAACACAAGAGTAATGAAAGCCATGACAAGGTTTCTGCTAGTATATCAAACATGCTTTTAACTGGTAAACTCTTGCATCCACAGCAAACCAGTGGGTGTCATAACTGTTATTACTGTCGCAGTTCATTCTTGGTTGAAGGTGGTAATCAAATTAAGATTTTAAAGTAATATGTAATTGTGTAAATTGGAACACAGGCCATGGAATGAACATTTCCAGTATTATACCAAATGAGATAGTTTGTAGCCAATTGGAGAACAACATACTGTATGTTATAAATCTATAGTTGTAGCATCTTATCCAATCAGAAAAAAACCCTTTCAATAAACTTACAGGTAGTGTGAGTCAACATAGCAACAAGGGCTCTGCTGTATCCAACGCCACAGCAAAAAATAAATTTGACTCCCTGAACAAAGAAGAAAAAGAAAAACACTTGGATGTTGGATTTTTGAAAGGTAAACACATGATTTCCTTCATTCTCCATTTAAAAAAATAAGTAAATCCCCTTCTGTAACGGGCACTGTTGTAAGATGAAGAAAACCACAGTACCGGTATAAGTTTGACTCCCTGTATAAAGAAGCATATAGTATAACTGATTATTACTTTTAGTTGTCTTTTTTTGTTTGTTTATCCAGTTGACATTTTTCATAATTGAATATTTGTTTTCTTTCTTGCGTAAAGAAAAAAAAATGTTATGATCAGTTGTTATATCACAGACCTCCACTGCATTTAAAAGAGATTAGTGTGATTTAAAAGGCGGGTTTGGACAGAACTAATTCTCACAGATCGGAGAGCTAGGCTGTCAAACACAACTACCGGACAAAGTTCTAATGACAAATTGGATAGTAAGTAGCACCAACAATGTTATTTAAAAACATCCTTCATGCATAGTTATGTTTTTTGTTGTGTTTAGAAATTGTATTTCCCCCCCCCAATTTTCTCCATTGCCCCCCCCCCCCTAACTTTAAAATAATTATGGCTAACAAAAGTAATTTTTTTCTGCCATGCACATTCATTTATGTAGGTCTCAAATGTGCAGTTTTGAAAGAAACATACGTTTTAGCAAAAATATTGACTACTACACTAGGTTAAAGGAATGTCTGTTTGCAAGCCATGCTTTTAGACTGTCTTGCATTTCATGGGTCATTTCACCTGGAGGGTAAAATTGTCCCCACCTCTTCACCGGCTTCATTCCTGTCAATAGACCCAGAAAACACTTCTGGGGTGAAATGACCACGGAAAAATTGCGGTAATAGACTTCCTGGAAGGCCAGGCAATCAAACTGGGAGCTTAGTGTAGTACCAGAGGTCTGTTTTAAAATGAAAGTGCATGCTTGTACAAAAGGGCCCTTCTAGATAAGTAGTGTTCAGTGTTAATGTGGATAGATTTATTAACATTCTTCCTGTTTTTTGTCAGCCCAATCCAGGCTGTGTGTTAGTGAGTGGTCTGAGGAAGCGGTCTCAGTCTGGCTTTGTGAAGAGGGCTTGGGCGAACTAGTGACCATATTCAAGGCAAACAACATAGATGGTTCTCAATTGCTGAGTTTGAACAAAGAAATTGTCACCAACGATCTCAACATTGGTAAGGAAAAACAAAAACTACTGCGTATGTGTTCTTTCCTCAAACAGCTACAACAGAAAGGGCCCTTTTCCAGCTGTTTGTATTCCTCATTCACAGGTTGTTGGAAGTCACAATTAAGTGTTGCATCCTGGGTATTTCAGTGGTTTTCAAAGGAATGAATCAGAGAGCTTGTATTTTTGGCCTGCTGTGGTTCACACTGTAGGTTGATATATTTTTTTTCCATTTGCTGATAACCATATGATAATCCCAAACTTGTATTAGTAATGTGGATTATCGGGGGGTTTGGGGTAATGCATTTATATTTATCTAGTTTGTAAGCCCCTTCAGCATTAGGATAGTAGGAAACTGTTATGTTGTGGCTCCAGTCATCAATTATAACCCACAGGTCATCCTTCCTTGCTTTTTATTTTTTTCTTGTAAGGGATGCTATTACTTAGGGAGTATGTTGAATGTCTTTCCTTAGTCTTTTTATCTTGGAGATCCAGCTAGGTTCAGTGTTATCTTGTTTTGTAAAACAGCAGAAGCTGTAGTCTGCATAGTAAGATGATGTACAGACTGGTTTTCTCACAAATGCATACTAAATACAGTAAATCCCAAGAATATAGAGCTTAGGAAGTGTTTGGTTCTGAAGGATGTGTGTGTAGCCTTCTTTTATTAGCAATTCTTCAACAATAATCTTGCAGACCACATATGAAGCAAGTCGGCAAGGAGACCCGAGGCGTTTAAGCCCATGGATATTGGTAAACAAAGGAGCATTGGGAGTTTTATTTGGTGTCTCGTTAAGCATTAACACAGTGGACTTCCACTCTGCTATACCATTCATGCTCTGCTACCACTCAGGTTCTTGCAATTTTAAGTTAATTAATATAACAATGAGCATTCCAGATAACAAAACCAAAAAAGTGCATGACATTTAATATCGCCGTAACAAATCTTAACTTAAAAGTAGCCAACATCTTTTTTTCTTATTCCTATAGAGGGGGCGGGGGGGTCCTATACATTTTTATTAAAAACATTCCCTGCGGGAATCACCATTATCAAGAACACATTGATTTCTGTTTTTACGCTATTCATTAAAAACATTAACACCACACTTGGCTTGTTTATGTAGCTTTGAGTATGTTACTTTATTGCACGATAAAATCAATCAAATGGATGTGACACTGTTCTATATTACTTTCTTCCTGTTGCCAACAAGTCACCTTTGGAGTACACATTTCTGACAAACTAACATATATTTCTGCTTCAGTGCCACTAAAGTAATAGATGTTGCATTCTTCCATACTGATGCTCAAAATGATAGAAACCCGCACACGTAACAGCTTGTACTGTACCTTGTATTCAGAAGATTGCCCCTCTACAACACCTGCCTCAATTACTTCACAATCGAGAAGAAACCAATGACCCTTTCGACAATTAAGAACTGTACTTATAATACTAAATATAACATTTAACTCACTAAAAATGACATGATGTAAAAGCAAATGAAATGTGACATTAAATCTCTTTGGGGCATAAATGTGTTAAACCCCTTAATCTCAGCGGATGCATTAGTTATAGACCTCCTGTCTTGTTATTAAAATTCTTAGGCTTCAGCAGGTTTTACCTGTAAATAAATGCTGCTTAATCTCTATGTGAAACTACATTGTAACAGTCTTCTGATACAGGTTGCATATTTCATTTCCCTCGGTGGATTAGGTTGAACTAAGAGATGGATTTTTCTCTTCTTTTTCAAACCCTATGTTGTATAATGTTTTTAAACATCTTTACAAACCTAGGTTGGCTTAATGTTTTGATAGCCCTGGATGTTACACAATGAATTTTGTGTTGTACTATGTCCCTGGAGACACAAGCACTACCATCCATCCAGGACCAAGATGTCATGTGAGTAATTTTAATTCTGTCTGCATCTGCTGGAGGTCCCTATGGTCTCAAAAACAACGAGAACAAGAACTGAATCAAAGTTTACATGAGTGTCTTTAAAGGAAATACCCAGCAAACTACACCCAGAATAGCAACTCCGCATTTAAGTGTAACCTGTGCACTTGTAATTTTGCTGTCAGTCAGCCACTTTTCAAATGTGTGTTTGGTAGTTGGTAGTATATGGCAGCATCATGTTATGGGGATGCTTCTCTTTAGCAGCGACTGGGAAGCTTGTCAGGATAAAGGGGAGAATGGATGGTGCAAAGTACAGTCAATCCTTGAGGAAAACCTGTTTGAGTCAGCCAATTCACATTTCAGCAGGGCAATGACCCGAAGCACAAAGCCAAAGCCACATTGGAGTGCTTGAACAAGAAGAGAATTAATGTTCTTGAGTGGCCCAGTCAAAGTCCTGACTTGAATTCAATCGAAAATGAATGGCGAGACTTGAAGATTGCAGTACATCGACGATCCCCAACAAACTAATCAGAACTGGAGCAATTTTCCTGTGAAGAATGGGCAAAAATTTCACCATCCTACTGTGCAAAGCTAGTGGAGACCTATCCAAAATACTCATAGCAGTAATTGCTGCAAAATGTGCTTCTACCAAGTACTGACTTAAGGGGCTGAATACTTATGCAACCAGTAAGTTTCATTTTCTACATTTTCTACATTTTCTTTGCAAGTTTTGCTGATATTTAACCACCTCCTCCATATAACCATGTTCAGTTTAACCACTACAGCTTTGAATACAAAAGTTTGTTTGAAAAACTGTGCATATATTATTTGTAATTCAACAAAATGTGAAAACTTTGCAGGGGGTAAATACTTCTGCAAACTAGTGTGTGTGTGTGTACATACATACATACATACATACATACACATATATATTTATAATGTGGATACATGTAGTATGTTTGGATTTAATGAGGGTACTCATTAATGTATTTCCGTAAGAAATATTGTCAGCAAAACAGTCGTTCTGCAGGGTTTAGGAACTGCTTAATAGCGGTATACATTGACAATGCACAAGAATTTCATTATTCTTATTCTTATTATTTATTTCTTAGCAGACGCCCATATCCAGGGCGACTTACAATTGTTACAAGATATCACATTATTTTTACATACAGTTGCCCATTTATACAGTTGGGTTTTTACTTTAGCAATCTAGGTAAAGTACCTTGCTCAAGGGTACAACAGCAGTGTCCCCTACCAGGGATTGAACCCACAACCTCCGGTCAAGAGTCCAGAGCCCTAACCACTACTCCACACTGCTGCCCATGTGTTATTTCATGTGTTATCATTGTTCTAGGAACATTTTTCAACTGCAGCAAAAGGCAGTTATGTTGGTTCTTGACAGAAAGTCACTGTCAGTGATCCAAGTCTAAAAACATGGGATGTAAAAATGTTGCAATAACCTTACTTTTATGGTGTGGTGTTCTTTTGTATTTTTTTTTTTTTTTTTTTTTTAAATGCACTGAAGCATTACAAAACAAATCAATGACAGAAGGTGATGTGATTGCAGCTGGCAAATACTGCAGTAATTATGTGTGTGCATCACTCCAGTTACAGCCTCAAATGGCCAATTTGCATGTAAGAGCTTGGCTGAGACCACCATAACTCAATTCACAAATTAATCCTATCTGCATTGCACTATAGTACTATTTACTTTGTATTACAAATATATGCCTTGAAGTGCATGGTATAGCCACAATTGTATAACGTTATCCTACTCGGTCCTTGTATCTAATAAATACATTTATATAGTTTTTAGATAAATAGAAAATTTAAAATGCAGTAGCAGCATTAACCTTTTTTCTTTATAGAATCCTTGGGACTGCGTAACAAAGTGATTCGGAAAATTGAGGAGCTGAAGGAGCACCTGGAGTCCATTTGTACAGGCATTCCAGACGAATTCTTGTGCCCAATAAGCAGGGAGCTTATGAAAGATCCTGTTATTGCTTCAGGTATTTAATTTACATTGGATGACCTTTTCAGTACACAAGTCTCTTCAAGTTCATCTTGTTCAGATATAGTATGAGGCTTTGTAAAATGGGATTTAATCATTCTAGGGCTAAGCAATTATTCTCCACTGGAATTTTAGAAGGCTTTGAAACTCCTAAACACATTTGCTGTTTTAGAGAAGAAATGGATAAGAGATGCAGAGTGAATATTGGACAGACTAAACTGGGAAATATGATTAGTGTTCATTAAGCCATGTATAAGTCAATATTAGCTTTGAAGTCCTCATTATTTGAAAAAATATATTGATTTTGAACTGCACTATCTAATGCTAAAGTACCACTGGAGCATTTGGAATTGATCTTTGTAACTGAGGTCAGATCCCTTCACAATTTTATTTCCAGCTTCAACAACACTTTATTGTTCCTCGGCTAAAACCTACATACGTCAATTGTATTGTTTCGTCCTAATATTTGGGTGAGAAAGGGTTTATTTGCTTTTCTCTTAGGCAATTTAATATGTTATATAATTTGCATGTTTTTTTTTTTCTCCCATATTAACTCAGCCACCCTAGGGGAAAATAATTTTCCGTCAAATGTTTCAGTGGAAAAGCTATCAAACAGTTCTCTGCATGCAGGCATCGCTGCGAGTAGAGCTTACTGTATATTACAATCGTCTATCCACCACTGACCCCGCTCTTTCAGCTGCTAATATTTCATAATCTGTTTGAGATACCAACTTCATTTTCTAAGTGCTATAGGAACTCCTGGGAAAAGTAATGGTACCCTTCATTTTGATCTGTGACTTAAGATGGAAACTGTATTATCTTCATGTATCTTATTGGATGATAAATATTTCATACACAACTGTAATCATTGATTTTCTAGTTTGAGTTTGATCATGGGTATCATACAAGAAAAATGACCCCTTTGTGTCAGTAATTTTACAAGGTTGATATAGCTACATTGCCAGATCCTGAGACCATTAAGTATTGGCTGCAGGGTTGTATGAACACTTTGAAAAATGCAATGGTGATGGCTGCAATATTGAGGTCATGTGACTTCATGTGTTTCTGGCTTATAGCCACTGAACAGTTTGACATACTGTCCAAATATTTGGTACACAGTTCTTGTAAAATGATAAATTAAATGTATCATACCTGCATTGCGCTACAGTACTATTTATTTTGCATTACAAATGTGTTCTGCTGCTGTCCAGTAAAAATAAACTGTTTTATTGCCATATTGTCTTAAAGTTTGGCCATATTATGTGATGCATTCAACACACTGAGATTGTCTTTATGGTTGGTATACAGCTGTTTTCTGTGATTTTTTTTATTTTATCTCAGTTATAACAAAGTTCCACTAGCAGTGTTGTCCTGTGTTTTTTTGTTTGTTTTTTTTTTTCATAAAAAAACTGCCATTTCTTATTCAATTCTACCTTGGGTGCTATTTCCTGTTTTGATAACATGATATGCATTTGTTCTTTTACTGTGGTTGAGCAAAATGTTCTTGCACAGAGGTTACAGCATTTGTACTTGTAGTAGCAATTAGATGGTTAGGTTAAAGCACACCATCTGTTCAGTTACTGTAAACGACTGTCGCAGATTAGGCTGCATGTTTATGAACAGTTTATCTGCAGGTGTGGATATAGACAGCTCCTGGGGTTTTTATTTATATTTTGACTGAATTACTTTCTTTGTGGAAATGGAGATTTCATGAAGTTTAAAATTGAAGAACCTGTTGATGTGTATGAATTCTATAAATCATTTGTTGTGCTGTCTTAATCCGGATCTTTTTTTTCATGGAGAAGTTAATCAAATATTGATCTAAGTGGACACCTATATTTTGTAAAAAAAAAAAAAAAAAAAAAAAAAAAATCTAGCCAACAGCACATAATACAATCCTACTGCAGGCTTTTGTGACTGGCGGTTAGTTGCTTTGTTGTAGTAGAACTGTTACAGTTAGTAAGATACAACTGCATGTATGTGGCTGTTCACGTCTAGATTGGTTGCAGTAACAATTTGCTTTTCCTTTCATAAATATTTAGTATTGTTACGAAACATGATTTCAAAACCTTTTTGTATTTTATACAACATCTATATCCAGTCCACTAGTGTTCCCCACTTGACTCAAATTTTCAGAAGTACATGAAAATGTATTACACCCCATTCATATACTGACTGTAAACTAGTTAAAATATTTTGTAAAATATTAATTTCAGTTCTAGTCTTGTGCATGGATGCAGGCAATACATATTTAAACAATTACTATGTTACCCATTAGACCAATATTGATGGAGCCATTACAAAGCAATTACAATCCGCTTAGAGGAAACCACTTTTTAGACATTTAGGACAAAGCTCATTTCGGTCAGTGTTACTCAATAGGAGTACTAATTCTGATAAGCCTTTGTTTAAGAAATGTCCACTGTGTGAGAGAGTCAATCGAGGTAAGGGCACTGACACAGACGTGTTACTGTAGATATACTATATTAACTAAAAGCCAAAATAAAGGAGCGTTCAGTTAGAGTCCTGCGCGGGTCCAATTTTTATGACTCGCTTCCGACCCGGACCCGCTGCAAAACCGTCTTCTTAGCCGCGACCCCGACTCGACCCGACGTCAACTGACTCTCTCACATTCACACACATATATCTCTACCATTCTCCATAGATTGAGTTTACACAATAGGCTATACAACGTGGTAGCTTTCTCTAGTGGTCTGCATATATTTTAACATTGTAACATATTAACTATCGCTACTTTACTATAAAATACCTGTCTATTCCTTTCGTGCCACCAGTTGAAAGGGAGCTACATCTGTGCTTTCGCAGAGATGATGTACCAGTTTTGTGGCTATCATACACAAAAACATAATGACAGGCTTTACGAATCCAGTCACATGTTCACGCTATGATTCCACAATAATTCCACACTTCTGATTTACCTCTTGAACTATTATCCACTACATGATATAAACCCGGCGCTATCTTTTGTTTCACCTCGTTCATAAACATTTTTAATATCACCAAGCAGACGTGATAAAAGGATCTTGCGACGTATCAAACAAGCAAGACCACTGCTTAGTCAGCTGACTCCTCCCTAATCGCCTCCTGCTTTAGTGCAGGAAATACTGGTACATTTACCTTCTAATACGATATTTGTGAAAGGGTTACAGGCGAGTATGTTGAAAGGACAAACATTTTTGGTGATTCAAATTCAGACCCGAATAAATTTTTTATTTTTTTATTTTTTTTGGAGCCGCAACCGAACTGCGAAACCTGACCCGATGCAGGACTCTGTTCAGTTCCTTCACGCTAAATAGTACAACTTTAGTTAATTTATTTTCAGTATGGCTATATTTTACAGTTTCAGCACACCTTTAGAGAAAGCGTAATCATTCAACAAAACTTGAAGGAAATTCAAATCAGTCATTTTGGAACATGTGGCATTGAGGGGAAGAAAGATATTGGATCTGTCAAAGTGTATGTCAAGTTTTTCATTGGTGGTTGTTACCATAGACCTTTCAACTCAATCCAAAAATAGTTTATGTAGGTCTGTTGAGTGTTTCTTAATTGGTGAGTATATATTAGCTGAATGCCTGTCTGTACTGTATCACATACTTCTATTTATTTTTCCATTTGAGATCCCCTTTCCAATGAAACTTACTAATCACATTCTTTAGAACAGATCATTATAATCTGAGGGTATATGGAAGCTGACTGTATGAGGATTGCCAATAGTGATGAAACATGTTAAGGACCTTCTTTGGCACAAGGTTACATGGGTCTGTCCTGGGTATATATGTATGCATATGTCTGTATGTCAAACTTACATTTTATTTCTTTCAGATGGATATTCGTATGAGAGAGAAGCCATTGAAAGCTGGATACACACAAAGAAACACACAAGTCCCATGACAAACTTACCACTGAAGTCAGTTTTGTTGACCCCTAACAGAACCTTAAAGATGGCTATTAGCCGCTGGAAAAACTGCCAGTAATGCAGAGCTAATTGTCCTCAATCCAAGAAATCAAGTGCTACAGTGCAAATATGTGTGTGTGTGTTTATATTATTCACACACTAGTTACAAATCAAATACCAGATTGAATTGTTAAATGTTTACTGTAAATTAATGTTTGGTTCTTTAAAACTTTTTTTTTAATTAAGGTTGATTTCACAAATTGATATTACAAAATTGGCTTTTTGTCCATGTTTTTGTGTTTTTGTAATGTATTGTCAAATTAATGTTATACAATAGTCACTACAACTTTACTGTTAATAAAATGATTACATTGCAACCACAGATAAGAGGCCATGCTATTTTCATTTAGCCTTATAACAATATTGCAAAAGCAAGTGAAATTATGAGAATAGTTCTGTGCTAAAGGATCACCCTTAACATGTGGGAGCACTGTGCTATTAAGTTAAAAATTTGCCTGAGTTGGCAGCCAGTCTACAGTATAGCTTATTTGATTTTCCTTGTATGATGATTCAAACACTTCTTGAATCAAGTGAAGTAAAAATAATAGATTGTATGACAGTAACAATTGCCATCAGACCCACAAGTAATTGATGTATCTACAGGGAACTCTTCTTAAAATGTCACAGTAGTTAAAAGCAGAAGTACCTACTATGTTATAAAATAAAATAAGGCAACCCAGTTTACATTTCTTTCACCTTTAAGCGTGCGTGTTGTATTTGTTCTCACTTTAGAGAGGTTATTAAATATCACAGAGGCAAGGCGTCAACTCACTTTTTATTTTGCAGGCAGTTTTGCAGGTGTACTGAATAAACAAATTGGGAACACAGTTACAATACTCTAAAAGAGTATTGTAACTGTGCTTTTTCTTATTGAGCTTTTTCTTATGATTTCGACCACAGATAGGGTACCAAAGTTGTGTTGTCATGGAAACTACCTTTTTAAAGGTTGGTGTCCTTGATTGTAATTAAAATGTTTCAATATTTTCCAGAGGTATAAATGCTTTATTATTCTGTCACACATGTTGTGATAACAACAGTGAATCTAGGCTACTAAACAAATACTTACACTAATAGTGCTGTATCTTGCACAATAAACACAACGCATTATGCACCTTCATGTAGAGGGCATGTTTGTTGAAAAGATTATACTATATTAAATTGGAAACCAAAAGCAACTGTTCTTGACTTGCCAGGCTTGCTTCACTATTTGAATTGTGTTTCCTGAACATAGGCTAGCCAGCAAATTACATTTTACATCTAGGCTAAATAAAAAAGAAATCCGACATAGGAGACTGTTACATTTTTTCAGTGGGAGTTTTATTTGTCCCATATTATTATGGCAGAACAGATCTATTACAGTATGTGAACACTGGTAATACAGCTCACAGTACTGAAGACATTTCAGTAATTACAATAACATACATATTCAAATACAATAGCTGGTAGAAACTGAAACTGCTGCATGCACTTAAAACCAAAAGCCAGTCAAAGCCATTTTAAAAGTCTGAAAATGTTTCAGTAGCTGTGCAAAAATAACTATAGAAAATATATTGCTTTTACAAATGATCAAGCAAGAATAGCTGTAAATAAATTAAATCTAGGTAGCAACATTAAGGTGGTACAGAAATTATTCAGTAACATTATAGGGGAAATGTATACAATGTACAAACATATACAAGAAAAAGTAAGAACCAGGATCCCTATCATTTTAATCCCAATCAAACTGCAAAAAACCCTCAACTACACACGTTTAATGATTTGACTACACTCAAATTAACCTTCTCTTAAAAGAAGGAATTCTATTTTACAAAATTAGGATCCTCAGTATCCTACTAGAAAACAAACACATACTGTAAATGTCTAACCTTTATCAATCTCCTGTTACATTACCACTGAATGGTACTCCCATTTTACACTCAACCAACACCATTCATTTTTATAATACAGAGATGATACATCTATGTTGTACCTAATCTCTAAATGTATGATAATAATAATTCCATAAGCACCTGAAAGGCATATATTAACATCAAAAGTGCCATTACTGTTTCATTTGTGTTTACATGCCATAATGACTACTCAGTGCTATCCAGCTTTGCTGAAATATAGTACACATGCAATTCTGTAACAGAAGCATAATGGACCTATACACTTTTGTTAATAAAAAAAGAAACAAAACCAATACTAATCTAAATACTGGTCGTGGCAATTATTTACAAAAAATACAAATAGTTACTTGTAAAATATGTAACTCTAAATGTTAAGAAAACAAGTTAAAACCCAATAAACTAAAATTCCATTTACATATTTATTACAGGTACTTTTTAATTAACCAAGTGTTTAAGAAAATGGTTAAATAACAGACTTAGACATTAGATTCTATAAATGATCGCTTTGGTTTCATAGAAGCAACATGAATGACGGGAGTATCTCTTGCTATGTGAGACTGTTGTTTAGATTTATTGTCTGGAAAAGAATGTAGGACAGCCACAGCTGGCTTGGGTTCCTTGAAACAGGTGGCTGTTTGGCAGAACTTCTCCCCAAATTCCTTAGAGTGCATTCCGTTGTGAAGGCTTCCCATAGGACCCTGAGATGGAGTTTTAATCTGGTCATGGTAAGCACTCCCTGTTTTGGCATAAGGTAGCTCAACGTTAACTGCCTGTATCCCCCCTGTAGAAATAGTGTTTGTAACCAATCCTTCTGTTGAAAGGCTGTGCCAGCTGCGATTCTGTTGAAGACTCTGCTGCAGTTGTTGAAACCTTGCAGTTTTGTCCATTATTCCCATGAATGGTGTTGGTCTAGGCTTGTGGTCTGCAGTCCCACTCTGACACTGCTTAGTCTTGTTGTCTACAGTGGTTTTAATTCGAACATCTGGCCCTTGAAGCTTTCCACTATCTGACAGACTGCTGCTGGATGCTAAGCTGCTGGTTGAACTGGAGATTTTCATACTGCTGGCCTGAGAGCCAGATGCTGACATTGTACCAGCAGACGATTCCTTCCCTGTCTCCAGAGCACTCCCTGGAAGTCCTGGACTTGTAGATGCCATTATGTCCAAAGATGGTACAGAATGTGCAGATAACCTCTCTGCTGTTTTCGTCACGTTGGAGAATGACTGGGGAGAATGGTAGGACAGCACATTTTCAGCATTGGAAAGGTAGACATTTTGTGTGGAGGCCAACCTTTCTCCATGACTGGTTCCTGAATCATCTGCACCTGAACACCCCAAATTGATACTCTCTAGACCAGGACTAGGTTTTAGTACGCTCGAAATGTGCCTGCTTGGCAATGGGCTTGGAGGGGGGTACTGAGACTGCGACTTGTTTCCAGACCGTCCACCAGACTGCAGGGAGTTCATATGCAGGTTAGTTTTGACTATCTGAGCCTGTTTCGTTGGCTGCTTGACCAGTCCTTGCTGGGCTAGTGGTTCTCGCAGGTATTTATGTCGGTTTGGAGGAGTTACAGGCCGGGGTTTCTGCTGGGAACCTGCTGCTCCATCATGAAGTGCTCTGTTCAACGAATATAAATTCTGTACATTCTGTGTTCTGTGCTGTGACCCGGCAGCTGCTTCCTCGTGTTGAGAAATGTCTTCTTCATTAATCTCCTCAAGCCCCAGTGTCGCCTGGCTATCCAGGCTCTGGTCCAGCACCTCCTCCTCTTCCTCATGGTCCGATTTGTTGCTCTGGGGTGGTAGGTTTTGCCCACCTGTCTGTTTCTGCTGGGCACGCTGCAACTGTTTGCACTCGTCCTCCACCCGAACCAGCAGCCTCCGTATCTCACGGTTGTTTGAGCAGAGTTTTGCAGCCTCCTGTAGATCCGCAAGGGCAGCAGCAAATTGCCTGAGAAAAGAAAATTAAGTCAGACTAAATGTGCTATGTCAAAAAAACATGTTTTATTATCAAACTGCATTACAGCTGGAGCTAGGTAATTAAACCTTCAAAATTATTTACTAAAATGTTCCCAAGAAATTTAACAACTGTTATGGCATCATCTTTCCATGTGCTTTAGGAAGACTATTTCATAAAAATAGAAAAAAAGCAAGCAGATGCTGTATTTATTTTTTTTTTTTTTACCTGCTACTTCTCTTGGCCCTTGCTCTGGCATAAAAGGCCTCATATGATTTGGGTTTAAGTTCAAGCGCCTTTGTAGCAAATTCCTCTGCCATGCCAAAGTCCTGTGGGAATTCAAATATAAACTTCAAATCAGCACAGTTATGTTGAAGCACTGTGGGTAATGTTAAGGAATTGTTTTTCTTTTTAACATCATTTTGTGACTAATGCAATGACCATTTTAGTACTAAATTCCTGCCATCTTCAATTTTTATTTATTCGTTTTTTTAATTAGCCTAAAGTCCACAGGATATCTAACAAAATGTAGACCAGCTGGACAATGTTCGGTTGAACAAAATGGACGGACAACTGTGCACATAATTTAGATTTATGGAGACAGTTCTCTGTGCTGAAACACAGCAAGGAGAGGTTGTGGGCCACGTGGAGCATACCCATAGAAGGCATCAGCTTGTTGAGGGGTGGCTATCTTTTCCTGTCAATTTGATTTGAAGATACTGGTCATCATTTGCAAACCCATAGTGAACCCCTTCAGGGAATTACTTCCCTAGTCTATAATCAACTTACTACCAATACATTTTGCACTTTCATTTAATGTTGGTAATCTATAAAATCAATATACAGTACACAAGTTATCCTGGATTTGTCTTTCAAGCTCAATAAACTGGAAGCTGGTTTAGTTGTACTGTTGAAAATATTTCAAATTAATCAAACTGCTTACGTTTGTTTTCCTGCGACATCTTGATAGGTTCAGGTACAGTGAAACCCTCAGTTCTTTGAAAGCCTTCAGATCATCCCCAAATCCTTCTCGTGGAAACTTTCTCAAAGCATACTGGTATCTCTGAGCTGCCTCTTTCATCTTCCCTTTCTGAAAGTTCATACATGACAGTCGTTAGCTTTAGAGAAACACTAACAATATTGTGAAGTAAAAAAACTGCCTTTCAACCAGCCAGCACAGCTTCACTCATCAACAGTCAGACAAAAAATGAATCTGTTAAGTCACAGATCAATCCCAGCATTTTGTGTGAAAATATAACCATTTGTCATGCTAGTTAAAATATGGACAACAATTAAATCAAACAAGGATTGGTTTATTTTTATATGATAATAAATATCAAACATTTGACTATTAAAATGATCAAGATTTATTTTAACATTTTCAATCTTTTTACCAATTAGCATTCACATAATAATCCACCAAGTAATTATTAAAGTTTGTTGATTGTCAAGAATCTACACTATATGCAGTAAAATACCTCAAATACACTGATAATGCTACCTTATAGAGAACATTTCCTTCTTCCATTAACTTCTGCAGTAGAATAATGAGAATATCTGGTTTGGAGGTTGCCATTGCCCAGGCTGCATTACCTGTAAGATTAAAAGCCATTTTATTTGCCCAAAATGCTCAAGATGGGAAAATGATATTTACAAGGTAATTGGTACTGAATAAAGTTACCTAAAGAAAGTACCTGATCGATCATAAGGAGACGTTCTGTAGCCTTAAGAAGATATTAGTGTAAGCAGTTAAAAGAAAGACAAGAGTAGGAAAAGATTACAAAGAGTAAGACAATTAAATGGACAGAGAAAGGAATTGTACATGCTGGAAAATACTACCGAAAGCTTGTTTTCTTTTCTTTTTTTTTTTTTTTCCTTTTTACATATCCCTGCAATCTCTGCAATCTCTGCATCTGTAATTCCAATTGTAAATATCTAGGATAGTTCGTATATTTACATACTTAGATAAAATGCATGCTCTTGGCTTAAAATGATATCTGAATTGTCAGAGTAGCCAAAGTGAAACTGATCTGAATTAAGCTGTGTACCTTAACATACATTTACAACTTGAAAAATGATCTAGCAGAAGTTAGATTCAAGCAAGTTCTTTACCCAATGCAAATTAAAACTAGGGAAGATTTGGTATACCAGGACATGATTATGGATATATGGGGATATGGAAATTCAAAAACACATTTTTTGAAAAACTAAGTGCCCTCACTGTGACAGAATCTTAAATGTCCTGTAATGCAAAGACATACCAAGATATTGCATTTGGCAGGAAATTTGGACCGGATTGTATGTTAGCAGCTGTAACAGATAATATCAATTTAGTTTAAAAAGATAAGCTTTAAAAGGGAAGGTCTATAAACCTCTCTCCTACAGGTTGCTCATACAAGACAAATCTAGACGTTCTGTATGCAGAGAAGTCCTCCAGAACAATAAAAGCAAAATGTGAAAGGGAACATGGATTTGGTGTTACAAAATGAAAGCTCTGTTTTTGTCAATAACAACCATTTATAATGACGGTATATTGAACTAGTGGAAGGATTTTTCAATAAAGTCGTGTACCTTGTTCTGCAATCCCAATAATAATACACTGCAACATCATGGATTATCTCCAACACTCCTGTACCTGTCCAACGAAGTTACCAGAATGTTGGGGAAAAGTGAAGAAAATGCTCACTTACCCAGCTTTGCTCCTTTCTTTAGCAGGGTCACCACCACTGACGTGTTTCGACATCCAATAGCTCTGTCTAACGGCCGCATCCCACTATAGTCAACATGCTCAATCACTGCACCTCTCTCCACCAAATAATGAACCTGCGTAGCAATAGAAAAAAATTCTGCATGAAAGTCAACAGCTTGCATTTTTATTCCCCAGCTGGCCACAGATGTTGAGTTACCTGCTGCTGCCACTTGTCCAATTCATAATAACCTACAGACTTAATTAAATTATGTTTTGGCAGTTAATGTGAAAAATACTTTGATTTTCAGTATTTCTGGACTATACCCTTTAGTACATTGTCACCCAGGTTCACTGTAAAATAATATTAACAAACTTTATATTTATTGCAGCTCATGCATGCATTCCAGAGAGCTCTTACAAGATATGGTTCTGAGCTCACTGTAGTACCTAGGAGAATGATGTGTTAGATCCTCCAATGATCCTGCCCAGACACAGCAATGATAGTGTGATCTATGCATAAACACAGCATAAAATGGGGTCCGTATTTATAAAGCCTTTGCATGCCAGTAAACGCTTGGCTGTCTGATTCATTATGAATACTGCTCTAGCACATATACAGAGGCCAGTCCAGTAGTTCTGGCAAGTTGACCAGAGTGTCATGCTCTGTAGCACATAGTCCTACAATTCAATTCTAATTCCATTGCTGGATATATGCTAATGGTATTATTTCTCAGGAATGCAGCTGTAAAAACATAACGGGGCAGGTTCTCAAAGCTTAATTAGAACCGTTTATTTTTTTTCTGAAAGGAAAGTAAACACAGATTAAATTATAATTCAATACCAAACAACTTCAGACTACTTGCAAGCCACACAATTGAATGCCTCTGTTGTTTATTTGTGGTTAAGTAAATTAAGGATGTGTTTTTCTTTTATGAAAAAAATTAAATAAATAAATTAAAAAAATAAAAATAAAAAATAAAACAACCACAACATTCAGCGATCCAGACATATTGCAGCCAATTTTAATCTAACTTTTATACCTCATTTGTTTCGGTGCAAGCTATTTAAATGTATTGTACACGTGTACCATTTCAATGCAATGACGTAAACACAAGCTTGATTAAAACTAGTTTTCTGTACTTACAATTTCAGCATCCCCGTAAAATGCTGCCAAGTCCAGAGGTGTCCTTCCATTCTTATCAGTATGATCTATGACTGCGCCTTTCTCAACCAGAAACTGCACCACAGCCTTGTGTCCTTTCAAGCACGCCCAGCTTAACGGAGTTAACCCCTCCTTATCCACAGAGGACAAGGAAGCACCTGAAACATGGAAGTGTTAAAAACTGCACACAAATATGTATATTATACAGCAGGGATGTTAAAGTGTAGAGTATAGATGTTAACATCAACTGTTTTCATATACTACACACCACATGTACTACACAACACAATCATGTTCTTATGTATTATTGTTTACGGGCTGCAAGTATTCCAAATATGTTAATGTTTATTCTTAAGATCAAATGTTTAACTAAACAGAATGAAACTCACCTTTTGAAAGCAGGAATTCCACAGTGCTCAAGTGGCCTTCACACGCGGCCACCATTAACAGTGTCCTGCCCTGCTTGTCACTTATGTTAACATCAGCTCCATGCTGTAACAGGTGGTCAGCAACCTGAAAGAAATTATAAAACGACGTGAGAATATGGCAGCCAGTGTTACCTCACATCGGACATTGACACACTGCCAATGTGCGAAACTGCATTTCACTTTCTAATTTCTATTTGGTGCAGTACAGAAAAGTAAGTGGTGTGTCAATGTTGAATGGATCTATATGATTTGGGCCGACAGTAAGATAGTAAGTTTCCGATACATTTATTTTAAATGTCATTGCTGTGAGCCAGCACAACCTTTCAAATAGACAAGCTCTACGTGCTCTACGCATGCGATTATACACTTTAAGCTTTTTTTTTTTTTTTTTTTTTTAAATAACCCAAACCCACGGATGCAGGAGTCATTTCATACCTGCCAGTGCCCCTGCCTCACCGCGCAGAACAGTGGGGAAACAGCTCGCTGGTTCACCTGGTGCACCACACAGCCTTGCTCCAGCAGAAACCTGCACACATCCACTTTACCTCGCCCTGCAGCTGCTGTCAAAGCTTAACAAAAACAAAAAAGCAATTCAAACCAACAATGCAATCCTGGCCCCAAGAAACTAAACTGACCTATAATAGTACAGTACGGTAAGGTCATTATATCATAATGAAGAAGATGCCACATCAGCATTATGATAAACATTTACACCTGTCTGTCTGTGTGTTTCAAATGATTATTGATGACATATAAAATATAGTACGCTTCAGAAAGGCACTATAGTATGGTACAGGTTACAATTCAAATCCCTAAATTTAAACCATATCTGTTCACACACACACAAACACCCACGTACAAATACACATAAGCACATACTGTGATTATCTATCTATGTTTAAACAGGCACGGTACTTAAGTTCATTATTTTTATATATCCAAGTTCCATTTTTAAGAAGAAGTTCAAGTCAAATGGAAATGTGGGTTCAAACGTATGTACAGTATGAATCTCTTCTTTCTCCTCTTCTGTTGATGTCTTCCCAAAACACAGCCATATTTTCTTTGTATATTAGGCAAGAAGGAAGTCAATTAAATAAATCTTAAATTCAATTCGAGATATCTCAAACTGGACAGGAAGTCAGTTTGAGATATCTTGAACTGAACTGGAGATATCTTGAACTGAACTGGAGATATCTCGAACTGAATTGGCGATATCTCGAACTGAATTGGCGATATCTCTAATTGAATTGGCGATATCTCTAATTGACTTGGCGATATCTCGAATTGAATTGACAATATCTCGAATTGACTTCCTGTCTAGTTTGAGATATCTTGAAATGGGCTGGAAGTCCATTCAAAACAGAGCATTTTCACAGGAAGTCAATTTGAGATATCTCAAACTAAACAGGAAGTCAATTTGAGATATCTGGAATTGAATTTGAGATATCTCAAAATGAGTTCGAGATATCTTGAAATCGAGTTAGTTTGAGATATCTGCAATTCAATTTAAGATATCTTGAAATGCATTTCGAGATATCTCAAAATGATAATTTGGCTTGCCATATGGTGCAAACATAGATACACAGTATAAAAATGTAGGCATTAATGAATGGGTTATTTATTTTCATTATTTATTGTTATTTGTATTTATTTTAATCAAGCAACAGTTAACAATTAAAAAAAATATTAAAACTAAAGAAAAAATAATACAGCTTACTGTAGAAATCGATTTAATATTTACAGAAAATGCAACAGAAACAAAAACTTCTGAAAACCTTAAACAACAGTTTTGAAATTGCAGTTCTCGCAAGCGCATTTTTTAAAATGTATTTATTTAGTTATGCACTTGTGCATTCTCGGACTCGGTAGTTAATGAGAAACGGCGACATGGGAAAGTATGTATACTCAGAACCTTAGATTAGACTAAAAATAAATGTAAGGACTGGTTGGTTCCATGAATATTTTTAGAAACTTAAATGTCTTGTCTTTTTTTGTATAAAATGCATGGGAAAAAACGGAATACATAAAATTGGAAAACAAAATACAGCTTATGTCTTACCTTTTCTGTATTCAAATTTACTACCAGTTAATACTGCTTCTTATCTTTAATTTAGAAATTGCTTCACATTTTTCTCTTTGATCTCACTTGGTATTATGGTACCTATATAATGTGACATTGTTTGTTTTTGTTACTGTGTGCTAAAACAAGTTTGTGGTTTTAAAATTCTAATATAAATACATAATTTTGTAATTACTTTTCATAGACATAAGTAACTTTTACTTGCTCTTTAAATCAACACCTAAAATAATAATAAAAAAATGAACAAAGTTATACACTTATTTTTAATTTTGGGTCCCTATTAAGGCACATATTTAGGCCCAGGCTATGCAGGATTTAGACCCCTGCAAAACCCTGTAATTTGTTTTCGGCGGGGGGCGTTGCCACTTGCACCCGTGCTGGGGGAGGACCCCCATACCCCCCTGCCTTCTACTTGGGATTTCTAGCCTCCTATTTTAAATTAAAATTAAAAGACTGCCTATGCCAAGGTTATACCATGTTTGGAAATCTGCTGTGCTCAAGAATGATTAACTTGCTTGTATAAACAATAACAACTATGGCCAGGAATTCCGTCTATTCATCCAAGAATGGCCTCATATTTTCCTGATACACTATGCCACGGATCAGTCCTCCTTTTGTCTCAGTACTGCTAAGGCAGGGAAAGAATTTAAATGAGCAGCTGATGTGATGTGGAAAATATGAGAATGGACCATTAAGGGAAAGCTAAAAATGTTTGTCAAATTTTTGACTTGTAGCCAGCAAACTAAAAGGACATTACAGTTTAGAAAAGGAAGTTAAAGCCAGACCAACATACAGCTTTAAAATGTACAGGAAAACACTGAGACTGGAGTAAACTTTTTTTTTGTTTGTTTTTAAGCAAACATGAGTTTTGTGAAAGTAATGTACCAATATTAATTAAAGGAAGAGGTTAAAAAAAAAAAAAAAAATTCATGGTTTTATTGGTGTGTATGAAATACACAACCTTGCCAGATTCTGTAAGCAAAGCTTGACTTGCACAATGATTCCGTCAAGATTGCAGTTTTATGTTCTAGAAGAATGGGACCTTGTAGACCCACGTCACATGAATGAAAATAAAACAATATTGGGTACCATACAGCCTCCAATATATAAATAATGAGGGATTTGTTTTATTAAGTTTTGATACACAGATCAATACTCACTTTAAAGCTAAAATCACATACTGCTTTTCTGAAACATTAATCTGCCCTTGAAACCATCTATTCTCAATTTACAGTATATACCTGTGACAGGGAGGCATCACAGCCCAGCCAGTTATCATCAGGAAAGAGACCCAGAAACAGAAGCTGCAGTTCGCGCTAGAACACACATTTATTAAACACTAAAACAAATACAGGAACAAACAAACTGGCACAAGGGCCAAAATACAGATTCAAACAAAACAATACTGTATCCAAACACTGCTGTCAGGCTGTGCATTTGCCTTCACTGAACAGTTACATACAAAACAGTTTAACCCACAGGTTACACTCATCTAACTCCCTCTCCCAGACAAAGGATTTATCCTCCCTTAAAGGGGAACTGTACTCAAAATAACAAGGCTCTCTAAATGCTCTGTATACATAACAAATGCGTCTCGCTGTGCCAATTTTGTTAAGTCGTCAAGCGTTTGGCCAGTATTTCAGTTTTTTTGTCAGCTTTCTGGGTCAGCTGGAAAGGCAGGCCGCCGCCATATTGGAACCTTTCTGGCACCGCTGTTACGTCATATCGTTGACAGCCACCCACACCAGTGAAGGCCGGCAGGGTGAATTGTCAGAATGCAAAGGGTTCAGGTGCCTAAGCCTTTAAATCAACAAAGGGCAGCGATAACAAAACAATGACTACATAATATAGGAACATACGCTCAATAGAATACTATGTGTGACTACAGAGCAAGTCAACAACAGGACATCACAAAGCGCGACGGAAGAGTGTTGGTTGGTTGTTGGTTTTTTATATGATACTGCTCAAGGAGAGGTTGAAAATGCGTCAAAAGCTTTTGTTAACATCTTTTCTATTGAAATGGTTATATATTCATTTGTATTACAGTTCCCCTTTAAATACACATGGCCACTCCCCAATTAGCACTCAATTGGCCACACTTGTGATTGCTGGCAGGGACAGATTTAACCCCATCCCTGCCAATCTCACATTCCCCCACACACACGATTTACAGGAGCAGGGCTTCTGCCCTGCCACAATACTTCTCTTGTCCTTGGTCTGTCTTATTGTGAGTAGCTATTATGTCTCATGCTTATCTTTATCTGTGAGGTTTTGGTTCCAGAGTGATCAAAGTGATACAACTAATCTACCATGCATATTAATTGTTGTTGCTGCTCTCCAAAAGTTAATGTTGCAATCTTCACTAGATTACAAAGTAAAGGTCAATTTGACTCATATTTTTCTCATTACTTATTTTCTGACATTTTGTATTCGTCTTTCAATTCCAGCAGCCATCATATCAGCTATAATTACTTTCAGAGGTTCCAAGTACATCAATCCAGTATCCAGTGACAATAATTATTAAAATAAAACACTACAGATGAATTGGTGAAACTCTGACATGGTATAAAAGGATCAATTACTACTCATTACTTTAAAGTACCTTACAGTGAAAAGCAATTTCCCTTGTTTTTATCAACGCCAGTGCACCAGTATTTCTGCCACAAAATAGAAAAAAAAAAAAAGTGCTGAAATCACTGTCTGAAGAAAGGATAACGAACCTAGGCCGGTGCAGCACAACCTATTTATCAACTGGAAGTCTGTTCAGCTCTGCAGCTTATGACAAAATGTCTGCTCCTTCACTAATGTAGGCCTAGGTCACTTCAAGTATAAAGATGAACTTCAAATGCACAACACCAATACAACCAAACAGTTTTAAGTTTTTAGTAAATATCGGTTCTACCAACTGATAATACCGGCAGTTCATTTGTAAACATAAGACACTATCTAATAGCTTTGTTAAAAGTGACTTGTCTCGGTAGTACAGTAACACGACAATTTAAAAGGCAAGACCACTCTTGTGTGCCAAACAGAGGACATTAATTCAATTGACAGTATTTGAAATAAACTTGCAAGAAACGCTATTTATTCTGCTGATTTCACAGTGTAAGCAATTGCTTGTGCACAAACTAATTTTTAACAAATGTTTTTCTTTGTCTGTTTTATAATACATTTACATTTTTACAACATCAAATAATGTGTTTTCAAATTATGGGAAACACATCAAACACTTTGTTAATGACCTTATTTGCTTTCTCCTCACACAGATCACAGCTCCATCGTTCGGCTTCCTTTTCAATTCTATCAGAAAGCTGCAGTCTAGGGAAAACATTGCTCAAATTAAATTATCTTGCAATTTCTTATACCTAAACCAGTGGAGTTGAGCTCATCGGAATAAGATTTGCTCTCTCCAAGATAAAGCCCTAGAGTTGCACCATTCCATCAAATAAAATTAAAGCAACGGTACCAACATGACAAAGCAATTCAATATCCCTTTAAATATGAATACACTGCAAAAAGAGAATTTTACATTTAATCTGTTATTATATTAGGTTATCCACTAGGAATCTTAAATTCTTCTCATGAGAATGGTTATCAATATAAGACATGGTTTACAGGCGATGTATTTCATTTAAAAAAAAACTTTAGTACAGATTTTGGTATTTATATCTCATTGATTTTCTTAGTTTATTATGCTGTATGACCATACAAAAAAAAAAAAAACATTAACCGCAGCTGAAATCGATATAACAAGAATGATCGCCATGGTAATATTGACAAAAAATGGTTCTATCAATCATCATAAAAGTTGGCCTAAATGTAATTACATAATGAGACACACCGGGCTCTACATTTTTGGTTTTAAAGAGGCTCTTATTATCCAATATCCAATTATAATTTTTGATCAGTCTCTGGGAACAAATTACATTTCTTTTTTTTTTTTGTCTGTAATGGGGAATTTAAAATGACGCAGTAAGAATATAATATTTTTGCAGGTAAAGAAATTCAAACAGTGTGCAACAACAGGTGTAAAATGAATGGACTTGGCCGAAGACTTGCCAGTGGCGGATGGATGGTAGATCCTGTTGAACTGAAGATTGTTTCGTTGTCTTGTATCAGTGCCAGCTGTGAGCAATTACATTTCAATACACAGTAAGTATCTGCCATTCATTTTTTTGTTTCCTAATTCAGGTTCTTGTGCCACACATCCAAAAAAGCAGCTGGTACTGTAAGCATGCAGATCATGTAGAAATAATCTCTTGGCGTCAATATAAACTTTACATGGTACTAGATGCAGAACTTGACATGGGTGTTGTGTGAACAAATCTAAAGCCTACTCTTAACCATTTCCAGAACTCTGAAAATATGAAGCTGGTGTTTCATCTGATTGTGAGGTTTGAAGAAGCAGCAGGGGTGCAATAAACCTAGAGATTCACAGATATTGATAGCCTACATGGACTATGACTTTCTTACGGTCACATTGTGCATTTCCTCAAATTCAATTAAAAAAAAAAAAAAGTATGTGTGTGTGGGTGTGCATGTTTGTTTTTTTTTAAATTATTTTTACTGGCCTACAGTAATATTATAACCTGCAGCAGTATGATTAAATGAACTCAGTCGATTCATACTGTAGCTTCATTTACAGTAAAAGAAATACCAAGTATGGTAGCATAGCCCTGTACCCATATACCAAGAGTGGTTAAGAGGCCAGATCATAACTTTGCTTACAGGCTATTTTCCAGTGCTTTAAAAGGGCAGAGCGCACACATTTCTCTGTGTGCAAAGACATGAAACATTGAAGAGAAAGTCTCATGCATCTTGAGCCTCAGTATAAGACCACAAAGGATGTGAATACCAGTATCAAAAGGTCTCGCCCTTTTAGAGATCAGCAACAAGCACCAGCTATTTCTGCTGCGGTCTTAAACAACGCTCTCAGAGATTACAAGTCCAGACCTAAGGACATCTCCATAAAGTGCCACAAAAGATCTGTTCCACAGCACAAGCTACAGTAGCCAAGGTTGAAAACAGCTTACTTCTGTGCTGAACTATTGTATTAGCCCAGCAACACTTCCACTGTTCATTTCTGAAGCAAGCTACATTAGCAATGATTCTCTACATGAAGCTTTATTAAACATAGTTCTCAAAAAATTAGTAACGGTATGCTTTTGCTGAAAAATTCTTAAATATATTGTTTAAATGCATCTAAATCATATCTAAAGTATTGAACACATGTTGGGTATTCTCTGTAGTCAACAAACAGAAGAGAACTAATACTTGCTATTTTAGATCATTTCAAATTTAGAAAAGGACAGTGCTAGAAAATAAAACCTGCTCCTGCTGATACTACCTTATCTCTTACAGAAAACATATGGGACAGACTACTGAAGTAAAGGGAATGGTGGCAGAGGCAAAAGAACAGACATTTTCCTCAAAGGCTGCGCAGACTGATAAGGTTCCTTGTTTTATTACAGACACGGTTTAAAACTTTCCACCTGGGAAAATCCCAAAGGTCTCAGCAACCATTACCAATAACTTATTATAATACTGGCTGTATTAATATAGGCAGCAAAGGTACTGTGAAAAATAAAACGCTATAACACCCCTGTGGTTAAATGAATTAGAAATTCAAATACATAACAGGTCAATATTTAGTTTATTTTTCTTCCCTCATATTCCTCATCTCACCTGCCTTTAAAACACACTTTCCTATCACTGACACCTTAAGTCGAAAGAAACTGACACATATTATTAACACTGATGTTTTCTACTGCCATGGCTGCATTTTAAAGTGGTACAATTCACTAGAATCCACACTGCTACCCCTGACTGCGTCCATTACCACCTATCCAAGTCCACTAGCCAGTTCCTCATCTGTGCTGCTGATGAAACTTTTAAAAAGACATGAACCACTTTGTGTACTCAAAACCATAATATCTAACAGGGAGCTTAACAAAATCTATAATCTGGTTTTGAAGTTAATGAAAAAAAACTAAAAGATAAAGCATACATGACTTGGTCTTAAAATAACTGCAAGCAGGCTTAAAACTGGTAGTAAAGATCAATCTGATAGGATCAATGACTACAATCTTACTCCGAGGAAGAAAACTGCACACTACATCAAGCAGAAAATAAAATTGAACTTCTAAGGCTTGAACCACTTAAAAATGAGTTTGGGGGCTCCCAAGTGGGGCATCCAGTAAAAGCACTTGTGTAGAGTGCAGGAAGTGCCCTATAGGCTGGACGTCACCGGTTCGAGTCCTGGCTATTCCTTTGCTGACCGAGGACGGGAGCTCCTAAGGGGCGGCGCACAATTGGCCGAGCGCCGCCCGGGGGGAGGGAGGGAGGGAGGGTTAGGTCGGCCAGGGTGTCCTCGGCTCACCGTGCACCAGCGACCCCTGTAGTCTGGCCGGGCGCCTGCGGGCTTGCCTGTAAGCTGCCCAGAGCTGCATTGTCCTCCGACGCTGTAGCTCTGGGTGGCTGCATGGTGAGTCTGCAGTGTGTAAAAAAGTGGGCGGCTAACGGCACACGCTTCGGAGGACAGTGTGTGTTCGTCTTCCCCCTCCCGAGTCAACGCAGGGGTGATAGCGGTGAGCTGAGCTAAAAAGAATAATTGGACACTACTAAATTGGGTGGAAAATAACAAAAAACTAATTGGCGACTACTAAAAAAAAAAAAAAATGGCTTGGCACATGAGTGGAAAAATGGTACATATTTCATATATCAGTAGATACGTTTTTGCAAACTGGTTTAAGAAATACTGACCACAGTAAGATAACAGAAAGGAGGGACATGCACAATATGGACTACAAATGGGATTTGAGCATTCACTTAAACCAACATGACAGTGTGAAGTGCTAGTTAATAAAAGGGAGAAGGCACGGGATCACAGAGCTAGCAAGAGGTTAATGCTAAATACAGTCTGCATCCAGAGAAGTTCATCCTGGTCTGGTCAGCCTGCTTACAGGGACATAATGAGGGCACTGAAGAGCAGTGCAAAGAAATTATTACAGCGAGTCTAACAACCTTGCGCTGTGCAGAAAGGTCAAGATCAAGTTATTATCTTCAGCACAGACTTGCAAAGGCAAATAATCCATGTTGATAGATGTTCTGAGAGCCAAGCAGACTCTCATTTAACCACTTGAGATATTCATAAGGTATACTTCACAAACAATTACTACATTAATTTTAATAAAAGGTATGACACAAGTAAAATCATATTTTAAAAGAATCAATCTGGGGCCCTTATAATGGATTCCCTGGTGCAAACAAAATGTATTTAAAATAAAAATACATGCAGTAGAGTTATCAATAACTTAGTTTATAAGGGAAGATTAAAAGAGAAGGCTGGGGGATTCTAAATTGATATCAAAGTCGGATACTCAAAACATCCACTGAACTCACACACACGGGGTGGATGGGACAGAAAGATATCCTTTTTCATTGCCAGTCTCTAAAGTGGGATCAAAACAGGCAAGTGTGGTTGTCTCAAATTTGCCTTAAGTGGACAGCGGTCCATATCACAAAACCAGCACAGAGCTGGCACTGGGCCCTTCTACAGGCAGTCGTAAAAAGAGAGAGCAAAGGTTTGATGGGCCTGGAAACTGAACAGCTTACAGCTCTCTAAGAGGATTCACTGTCCTTTCCTGCCAATCCAGCACGTCTCATTAGCACCAAAACCCACTAAAAACTCAAGAATAACTAAACCCTAAAGCACAGTACCTGTTTCTCCCCACAATATATCATATCCATCAATTTCCACCGCATGTTCCTTATCCAAAGCCAGCAATCTTCTAACAACCTGTGAAACAAGATATAGGATGAGCCAGATTCAGATGGAAAAATGATCAGCAAAAAATTATATATATGTTATTCAACAAAGTAGGCTTGAAATGACCTCTTTAATATATTACACAAGTAGACATTGTATTGAAATAATCACTTACAAGTGTTAAAGTGTGGATATACATTATACATATATATATATATAAAACCGTGTACATACAAAACCTTTGGATCATCTAGCACTTAAACATGCGATGCTATGAACATGTATTGCATGTCATTAATAAACTCTATACCATACCTGCGTGTGTCCCATACTGGAAGCTGCGATCAAGGCTTGTTGAAGCGCTTTGTTTTTCACAGAAGAGTTCTGCTGCTGGATGTCAGGCGCCCAGTCAGTCTCCAGTAGGAGGTCAATGATATCAGGATAACCTCTTAAGGCAGCATGAACCAAAGCACACTGGCCACTCTTGTCTACATGATCAGTCTGCATGACAAGGGATTAAGATTAGATAACTATGCAGTTTGTCAAGTAAAAATGATCACGTACTGAAGCCTTGCAGTGTGATGTAAAGGTGCAACACTGGCGGGGTGCTCTCTAGGTATTTTACAGAGACAAATATGGGCAAGACACACAAAACCAGGGGCTGCATAGATCCACCATTCAGATATGGGCAACATGACTGTACAACTAACACAATTATCCTGGTTTAAATGTGCCAAATCAACACCCTTGTCAGTTCAACACTCAGCTACTCCATAAAAAGTCCCATTATCTCTGTGGGTGTACTGGTTTGTACAGTAAGCTTACAGAGCATCTTCACAAGTCCAAGGTGCATATTTTTTTCATATTTTCTATTTATTGCATGGCTCTCTAAATTGCATTCGACTTTCACTAAGTGCACTCATGTTGAGAGCTCGGGCTGTCAGCATTATTGATAAAGTAGCTAACCAAATTATGACAACAGCAAGTAGCTTTCATTAATATATATATATTTTTTTTAAGGCACAAGAGATTTTCTGCCTATAACCAGTATATACACAGTTAAAAAAAGAAACTTGGTCTAGATCAGGTTTTTCTCAAAATAATCAGATTTTAATGATTTATAATCTGTCAAAGCCATGATTTATTTAGCATTGTATCTGTATTTGACAACATACTGTAAAAAAATATATACAGTACTGTGCAAAAGTTTTAGGCAGGTGTAAAAAAAAAATGCTGTAAAGTAAGAATGCTTTAAAAAATAGACATGTTAATAGTTTATATTTATCAATTAACAAAATGCAAAGTGAGTGAACAGAAGAAAAATCTACATCAAATCAATATTTGGTGTGACCACCCTTTGCCTTCAAAACAGCATCAATTCTTCTAGGTACACTTGCACACAGTTTTTGAAGGAACTCGGCAGGTAGGTTGGCCCAAACATCTTGGAGAACTAACCACAGTTCTTCTGTGGATTTAGGCAGCCTCAGTTGCTTCTCTCTCTTCATGTAATCCCAGACAGACTCGATGATGTTGAGATCAGGGCTCTGTGGGGGCCATACCATCACTTCCAGGACTCCTTGTTCTTCTTTACACTGAAGATAGTTAGTTCTTAATGACTTTTGTGTATGTTTGGGGTCGTTGTCATTCTGCAGAATAAATTTGGGGCCAATCAGATGCCTCCCTGATGGTATTGCATGATGGATAAGTATCTGCCTGTACTTCTCAGCATTGAGGAGACCATTAATTCTGACCAAATCCCCAACTCCATTTGCAGAAATGCAGCCCCGAACTTGCAAGGAACCTCCACCATGCTTCACTGTTGCCTGCAGACACTCATTCGTGTACCGCTCTCCAGCCCTTCAGCGAATAAACTGCCTTCTGCTACAGCCAAATATTTCAAATTTTGACTCATCAGTCCAGAGCACCTGCTGCCATTTTTCTGCACCCCAGTTCCTGTGTTTTTGTGCATAGTTGAGTCGCTTGGCCTTGTTTCCACGTCGAAGGTATGGCTTTTTGGCCGCAAGTCTTCCATGAAGGCCACTTCTGACCAGACTTCTCCGGACAGTAGATGGGTGTACCAGGGTCCCACTGTTTTCTGCCAATTCTGAGCTGATGGCACTGCTGGACATCTTCCGATTGCGAATGGAAGTAAACATGATGTGTCTTTCATCTGCTGCAGTAAGTTTCCTTGGCCGACCACTGCGTCTACGGTCCTCAACGTTGCCCATTTCTTTGTGCTTCTTCAAAAGAGCTTGGACAGCACATCTGGAAACCCCTGTCAGCCTTGAAATTTCTGCCTGGGAGAGACCTTGCTGATGCAGTATAACTACCTTGTGTCTTGTTGCTGTGCTCAGTCTTGCCATGGTGTATGACTTTTGACAGTAAACTGTCTTCAGCAACCTCACCTTGTTAGCTGAGTTTGGCTGTTCCTCACCCACTTTTATTCCTCCTACACAGCTGTTTCTGTTTCAGTTAATGATTGTGTTTCAACCTACATATTGAATTGATGATCATTAGCACCTGTTTGGTATAATTGTTTAATCATACACCTGACTATATGCCTACAAAATCCCTGACTGTGCAAGTGTACCTAGAAGAATTGATGCTGTTCTGAAGGCAAAGGGTGGTCACACCAAATATGGATTTGATTTAGATTTTTCTTCTGTTTACTCACTTTGCATTTAGTTTATTGATAAATATAATCTATTAACATGTCTATTTTTGAAAGCATTCTTACTTTACAGCATTCTTTCACACCTGCCTAAAACTTTTGCACAGTACTGTATATAAAACAGTGTGATCCGTCTTACCTTTGCTCCCTTCTTACAGAGCATATTCACTACGCGAGTGTGACCTGCGGCTGCTGCGAAGCACAGAGGGGTCATGCCGTGCTCCGAGACGCCGTCCACAGCAGCCCCATACTCCAAGAGCAGGCTGGCCATCTCCTGATGGCCCAGGTGGGACTGAACACACACAATCGGTGCGTTATTCAACACCTCTGTCTTGTAGTTAACATTGGCTCCTCCCAGCACCAATAGACGACTCACCTGAAATGCATGTAAAAATATGTATGTAAACAGACTGCGTATCAAAAGAGAAAGAAAAAAAATAAATAGGTTTACTCTTACCGAAGAAAAACGAAGGAAAAACAAACACAATGTGTGACCTTACATCTCCCGAGCAGAAGTACACACTATCAACCCAACAGAGTGAAACACAGTGCACAAGACAGCAGCAATTCAGTCGCAACATTCTGGCCATAATGAGCTGCTCTTTTTAATAAAAGCCACACTCAAGTAAGATGAACTTATTCCTGCCCTTTGGCATCAATCTTCCCTTTGTAGATCAGTGATTATGGAGCTCAGGCCTTTATACATCCATTTGTAGCTCCCCCAGATTCCAGCTTTTCTGCAGCCATTCTTCTGGAACAATCTAATCTCACCGCACTGACTGATGGGACTATTTTTTTGAGTGTCAACATCAACTCAAACCAGGCTCATCACGTTTTGCAAAAATAAAAAAAAATACACATTATTAATTAGTTATTTAGCAGACGCTTTTATTCAAAGCAAATTACAGAGACTAGGTGGTGAACTATGCTGCTGCAGAGTCACTTGCAATAGGGCCTCGGTTTTATCTGAAGGACGGAGCACAAGGAGGAACCTCCTGGTAACACGTCCCTTTCTTTAACCACTGGCCAACAAGCTTTTCTGAGATGACGTAAATATTCTAAAAACAAACAGTATACCCATGATACACATTTTTTTGGAACCTGTTTATGAATACACTTTATAATGTATTATTGCGACACTAAATTATTTTATTTTTCTCTACACCATATTGTATGGTGCACCTGGACATTCAGGTCTCTTTGAGGTCGATATTATTATTATTATTATTATTATTATTATTATTATTATTATTATTATTATTATTATTATTATGATGCAAGAATCCAATGCATTACAAAGGTCTTGATTTTGTTATTAGCATGCCACGCTAAAAACAATGTCCTTTTAGCTCAAAGGAAGAATACATCACCAACCCAATAATTCCTGCTCAAGCCCGAGGACAACTGGTTTTAGTATTTGCATATTTTTTATCCATAATACAGTAGCCAGGCACAGCAAACACCTGAACCAATCTGTCTTAACAACAACAAAAATCCTTAAACTGCCTCTGTGATTAAAGTGACCTTTTGTTTATTAATTTACTAATAATCCAGAAGACCACCATATTTATTTAATGCCATGTATTTCAACAGAATGATACTGAAAAGGCTATGGTAAAATTAATAGTGAATCACAACTTACATTAATTAAAGAGGCTGAACAAATCTTCCTAATATATTCAATTGCAGCATTTATCACTAATGGCCTTTTCTAACAAATTAATGATCATATCTTGGGAACTGTGCAAGATGTAGGCCTAGTGTCTCAATGACATTCAGCGTTACATTAAACTATCATTCCTTAGTGGATTTGTGTGTTAACTATAGTATTCTAGATTTCCCCATATTTATATACCACATACATTTCACCTCCCTCCTTGCTGCTGTGTCACCCTCTGATCTAAAAACACATTCTATTGCAACTACTATCCGCAGCAGGAGACTGTATTATCATCTGCCAGTTCCACCAACGCTTAGGGGAGGCAAAACAGAAATTCAGACAAGACATTTATAGAGAATGGGCACTATTAGTTCATAAGGTATCACATTTCTGAAATTTAAAAAAAACATTTTAAAAACTATATTAGAAGCTGCGTTTTTAAACTAATAATGCCAAACGTGTTTTTTTTTGTTGTTGTTGTTTTTGCACAGTGAATGGAAGATTGTCAAGAAAAACATATACAGTAATTGTTCTAGCCCTAGCCCTGTGTAAATGTTGTTGCTCTGAGAAGTTAAACTAAATCACAGTGACGTTGTTAATACTGCCTCTTCAGTTAGGCGTATTGATTTACTTGAGAGCTAAATCAATTATTGTATTAAATGAGAGAACCAAATACAAATGAATAAACTGACACCACTGTATCCATTAGTATTACTTCAGTCTCCATTGCAGATCTGGTAGCAAGTATATCAACAAATACATTCCAGAACAGAATGTGCACAAACCCTTCTCTGTATGCACCACAGCAGCTGCCCTATCGTTGTCATCTGTTCTTATCTGTACTGGAGCAGCTAAACGTCCCTGATTTACAGTAATTCTGTGTCTTCTACAGTTATCTTCAAATAACAGAACCAATGTGGCTCAGCAGTTATAAAACTGTTCATTCATATATATATATATATATATAGTTTACCAATGAGCAATATGTATTAGAGCACAAATGCTTTTTTTATATGATCTGTACATTTCTATGTTCATCTGTATTAGGAATGACTACCCAGGTAGCACCAGGTTGAAAATCTCTTCACTGTACTATGTAGGCTTATCTTCTAAATTAACACACAATTTGGACCAAATAGGAAAATAACGATTCTATCTTCTCTTATACCTTCAAGGTGCAGATTTTCCAACCTCCTCTTTCAAAATGTGTTATCATTCAACACTTTTATAAAAGAACAGATCTCAATAACTGATAAAGAGAACAGGTGTAACTGTATTACCATATACTGCTATGAAGTAGGTTAACACAACTGCACTTCTTAATTTGTGTAGACTAAAGCACTTCTTCCAGTCTAGACAATATTTCCTGACTACTAAAAGGTCACATGCATCTGCAAAGTCTATTGCATTAGTTCTGAAGGACATTGCTGGTATTAGTCATTGTGGTGCTATTTGCCATGTCAATCCCAAAATGTGTTAACAGGTCAATAGGTTGGAATTCTGGCTAATGATATTAAAAATGGATTCATTTAGGCATGTTTCAGTTCACTTCCATTCCCACCTCAATGGGGCTTTAGCTTTTGTGAATCACCATGACAAAAAGCAGCAAATGAATCAGCTAAACCATTATGAACCATAACTACATAGCAACCAAAATATGTGAATGCAGTTTCTGAAACCAGACTATCCACATTTAATTGAGTAGCCCTTTTATAGAAATTGATTTCACATGGTTTTAGAAAAATGCATTTGCTCTGGGTGAATTAGCAGCTTCCAGACATTACAGACTTTCAGTAATGCAAGTCCTCAGTAGGGGGTAGTACCCAGTTGGTATGCAAAACTAAGCAAATATCAGGAACAAATTTGGTACATTATGTACAAGATTAGGCTTTTAATATAAAAAAATACACATTAGGTTTGAACTTCTAACACAGGTATAATCTACCTTCACATTTGGAGTATAAAGGTTCCTTAAAGAAGCCAGGGCAGCAGACAGTCCATCCGTGCTGTAGCTGATCCACAGAGCCTGAAGGACACTGGATGAAACACCAGTCTTTCTACTGTGACCCTGTCGGAAAGAAAAGCAGGCTGACATTTACCAGTAATCACACAGAATCTTTGTTGAACTGAAAAACAATACAATGGGCAGTCAGACCTTGAAAATAGGCAGTTACAATCAAGGAAAGTAGAAACTTCTCATCACCCATCAAACAAAACTCTCCTACCTTAAAAATGTGTGCTTTTAAGATATGATGACCGAGTTCCATTGTCTGCTGACGGTTTAACTTCCCTTCTTGGCGTGAAAGCATGAATGCCATGAGAGCATGTCCACTCCTGTTCAAAGCAAGTTGAAAGGGAATAAAATTTCTCTATTGTGGTTTAAGCTGATTTTATACTTTTTGCCCATGAAGACATATTTCTTTAACAATGTTTGCTGACGACTGAATCAAGATGAGTGCATTACCACATTAATGATTCATCCTGTCCTATTCATCATCTGTTTAATAAGTGTTTAATGTCATCTAGACTATCTCATAATGCCAACACTGATGATGTTCGAAGTGAACACAGCAAGTGTATTATTCCTCGATAGCTGATTGTGGTGTTAATTAACTTAGAAGTTCATTGAAGGGCCATGCATGAATGCTAGGTCTTTGATCTTGGCCGAAGCATTCAATTAAAACACTGACTGTTCGTGCTTCACTTTAAATTAAAAAAAAACAACAAGGTACTGAACTTTAATTAAAACAAATGTCGCGTTTTCTGTTCTTTTCATCCACAAACATTGGAAGGCTTTCCGCATCTGGACATTACTGAAGTGGGTGTTTAAAAGCAGCTTGCATTCTACCAGTAAAATTATATTTGAATGATAAGGTGATTTTTGTCTTCTTAAACATAACTATATATATATATGGGCAGCTGGCTCTTTGAGCTAATATATATATATATATATATATATATATATATATAAAATCACACACAGTCACCCTCGGTTAACTCGACTGGTGGATAACTCGACACCTTCGCTTAAGTCTTGGTCCCGCATTTTCTCCATATTAAATATACCCATTCAACACTTCAAGACCATCACTTTCAATTCAAACACATAATGTCTTGTTTTCAATCACTTGACAACACACACAGTACAGAAATGTTCATTAATGATCAAAAAATGAGAATACGTTTAAAAAAAAAAAAAATGTAAAGCTGGTACATTTGCATCTCAGAGAAACTGGAGAAATGGATAATGACATAGAACCTCTGTACAGCACTGAAACATTACATTTAAAAAAGCCGAACTGTACTGCTGAACCTCGTCTGCTTTATTATTAGCATCACAAGGGTATCTAATTTATGTCGTCACAGAAACCCTAGATTAAATTATTTTCCTGTAGCTCACTTAAGCCCTTCTATATCTATCTATCTATCCACAAAACATGAATAGATCATATTAAAAAACCGTATACATACACAATAATAGTATTAGTGCATTTCACAAAAAAAATCTTCCTGGTAGTCGGAATTGAATTAGAACACACACAGATTACATTTTTATATTTTAGATGACCGTATGCAAATTTAAAATTACATAAGATTGTCTTTCCAATAAAAAAAACTGTCACATTGTTAGTCTCTCATGCATTTCAATTGAAATTGCTCATAGAGTAATTTGAAAAAAACATTTTCAAATGTCAAAATTTGAAACCTATTTAAAACTGTTTAAATACTCCAAATCAACCAATCATGCCTATGCTGTACTTGCTATTACATCAATATTTTTCAGCCAAATATGTATAAAATCTGTAAAAAAAAAAAAAATTAATTAATAACAACCTGTTTTGTTAGACAATAACAGAAGAAACAGGCCCCCATTAAGCATAATCTACTTTTACAAGACCATTGTCCAAGACGGCATGCAGTGATGCTTGAGTGTCATAGCAACAGCATCAAGGACTCTGGAGCATCACTGCTGGCAGACTGTTACAGAACAGAAGGTTTTCAACACTGAATAGGGCCTGTGCTTACCTGGTAGTTTGGCATTTCACACTATTTTAAATGAATAATAAATCGCTGAAGAATTTCAATTAAACAAAATGTCTTTTACATTTGAAATTACTACAGTATGTAGCACAGTGCAGTATTATTGAGCAAGGTATATTCTATGCATGTTTTAAATTCCCTGGACAGGTTTTATTTGGCATTCTGATCATAAGTTCTTATAAGCCCAAAAAATACAAAATGCTGGAAGGCTCTATAAAGACATACAATGTTATAGTTCCATGGAACTTCAAGGGCCATGCAAACTGCTTCTGTTACAAAGTTGCTGTCTTTTACAACCCCAAAGCAACTTCATTGTCATGGCCATTCAAATAAATAATCAGAGGGTTTAAAAGCCCTATTATGTCTACTTAACCCATCACGCCAAAACAGAGCCGCTTTAGGGACACAAAGACATAGGCATTCTCCAATTTAGTGATCTTTGTGCAGCAAAGAAAAACTTACCTAATCCCTTTCTTTAAGTTGTTGGTATTTGACAAGCCCTCATCAGATTTTATTACACTTTCTTATAGCAGAGCAAAACATCTACTGCAGCGCCCGATTTTGTACAGATTAATAACAATATGCATTCCAAAAGGGTCCAATGTGCATTATTATTATTATTATTATTTGTTTATTTAGCAGACGCCTTTATCCAAGGCGACTTACAGAGGCTAGGGTGTGTGAACTATGCATCAGCTGCAGAGTCACTTACAACTACGTCTCACCCGAAAGACGGAGCACAAGGAGGTTAAGTGACTTGCTCAGGGTTACACAGTGAGTCAGCGGCTGAGGTGGGATTTGAACCGGGGACTTTCTGGTTACAAGCTTGTTTCTTTAACCACAGGACCACACAGCCTTCTTATTATCAGATACAGACAATTCCTGATGCAGTGGATGAAACTGAAGTTTAGGAAACTGACTGACTGCCCTGCATTGAGCTTTAAAGGGCGACACTCCCTGGGCTCACTCTGTATCTCTGAGAAAATCACCGACGGACATGCTACATTGACTTTGGTAACTTTATAATTCAGAACCGAGTATATCTAGGGTTAAAACTAACTTAAATACTCTATTAGAATCTGTAGCTAAATTTAATACATGCATGAATTCTCTTGACTGTAGGTGTTATTTAGAGTGCAGTATGTTACAGAAAATTCACATACCAGAAAACCCTATTAAAATCAGCCTCTGAATAATGTTTAATATAAATATCCCTGCCTATAGATTGCATCTATCCCTGTTTAGGATGTATTCAATTTTGCTTCACATTACTCTATTTCATAGAGAGTAGTGTGGTGGAAGCTCCCTTGTTTCAAATACAATCCAGGGTGATCCATGTTAAAATGAACTGAATGGTACTGACTAGCACAGAGGATATGGTAAGACATCCTGTGGAGAGGGAAAAATGACCTTTCTGCTTTTCTTCTATAATTTTCAGTACACTGGCTAATGTGTTCAAAATGAAATTAAAAGCACTGGCACTCTTAAAACAATTAATTTAAAATCAGCAGTACAACAAAACAGTTATGAAAAATGTAGTACATTTCCAGTGTACACTATTATATGGTATACGTGCATTTCGAAAAGCAGTTACTGCTTTTTTTATCTTAATGGGTTCACCCTTGTTTTGTTTTTCTTACAATGAAAAATGAAACCACGCCTCCCCTCAGGGTCATAAATCTATTAGAACAAAAACAGGAAAATGAGAGCAGCTCCTTCAAACCCAAACAACACTGTTAACAACCCATACAAGCGCAAACTTAACATACCAAAACACAACAAAGCAGTGGTACACACTTGTGGCTCTTCCAATTCATTCCAGTCCAGGACCTTGTTCCAACCACGTCCTAAATTATTCAATTGAGACTAGATGATCAATTGAGCAATTAAGAACCTGATTGGAACAAGATCCTGCAATGAAACACACTGAGTAAGTATCACTGCCATTAAGTATACCACACAAACATGCAGTCTTTGCAATCTCAGAACATCTATGGGACTGTTTACTCAGCATGTATTTATGTATTATTCAGTGGAAGTATCATCAGTCTATCAAGACTACTTACCGTGGGTCACAGAGGAAGTCTGTGCTTTCGCCATCCGATCGCCAGACCAGCCACTCGCGGAAAGAAGGGTGGCAAAACATGCGCGTCTTGTCCCTCCTTTTCATCAAAAAACATGAAAGACCGTCCATTCGTTGCCGAAAGTCCTCCCAATCCAGCTCGCCATTTAAACAGCCTGCAGTAATGGCCTGAAAGATCTGCTCATCTGTCATTGGGTGCAGGGATGCCAATGTCACATTGAGGATAGGCAGAGTTCTTTCAAAGGCAGAGTTGGTGATGAACTTCATGTTGCACTGGAGCAGGTACAGCTCCGAGAGGGACACGGGCACTACCTTGTAGCTGGCACTCTTTATTACCAGGTGGCCCTTTTCGAAAAGGTCAAGGGTCAGCTTCAAGTACAGGTAGGAGCCCTGGCTGCGCATTATCAAGTGGCTACTCACCTTGCCCACAGTGACAGGGTCTGCTTTACCATTCAGAGATATGTTGTTTAGTATTTCCTTACTGTTGTTGATTCGATATTGGATGTACGCATTGAGATCAGTGTTGATATCTTTGTTCTCTGGGAAGTCATCTAAAGAAAACTTGGAGAATGGCAGCAAGCTGGTAATTTCCTGTTAAAATAAATACATTAAAAAAGTTTGCTTCATTTAATCCCTTCCAAGTCAAGTTGATTCTTTTTTTATTATTATTATTGAAAACCATTCCATACGGATAAACACATTTGCATTGCAACTTTTACATTGAATTAGTGGTGTGCAGAAAACAGTGTCTTTTAGATGTATTAAAAAGAAAGAAAATGGTTTCCAATAAATCCTTTCATAACGTGTTGATTTAAATAAACAACAACAACAACAACAACAACAAAAAACACAGCTATCTCCCTCACATACCAATCAATGGCAATTAACTTCCGCACTGAGTGTTTTAAAAGCAGACTGGAAGATTATTTTCTTCTCATCCCGGGCTCTGACTGTCGTACTTGCATACAGGGGCTGTAAACAGTACTGCCAATAAAATAACAAGTACAAGTAAAGAATTCTGCACACTCCTAATTGAAATTACTTTTAAGTTGCAAATGAAGAACCATTACAGGCCTCATACAGAGTTGGTTTATCAGCTATTGGTGAAATTCATTTACAGTAGTATTATGTTTGACTTAAGGAAACAAGAAGCTCAATCCTAGCTCAGACACTCACAAATTGGCCAATTCATTTGACCCTCAAACTGTAAAGCGAGATGTTAAAAATATTCCACTGGGTTATAGCTGGGTAAAAATCTAACAAATATATTTTAAAAAATTAGGCGGTGTCAAAATTACCAAATATGTTATTACGCCAAGTAGGCAAATCCTTTAGGGGCCTCTAACTTACTAAAAAAAATATTTGACAAATCTGTTTCCTTCTGTTTTGTCTAAATCTAAAATCTAGCCAGTTCAGTGTGATGACTCCAGTATCAAACCAAAGCAATGATTACACAGCATCCTCTTCGTGACATTTTAGCAACACAAAGCACGCAATCATAACAAGTCATAACCAACTACATGCGTTCAGCACAACCTCAACCCCGTCGATGGGTCAGACTTTTGTGATTCCCCTGCATTTCCATAGTAACTACAGCGCTGAGAAACCCATTCTGGAAGGTTGAGAAAACTATATAAATGGTAGATATGGTCCTCAACAAAACAACAAAACTGTTTGCAGAATCATATCAGCCTGGCTTTGTAAAACACACACAAGTATAATTTTCTGGACAGCAGGTAAAAGGTCATAACAAATGAAAATGTTTAATCAAACCTAGACAGGTGGTTTTCAATACCCTTCAATAGTATGTGGTATTACCATTTTACTTCTTTTGAAACAGACATAAGACGAGAAACACTGTCAATACATTCTCTCAAATAAGACCTAGACTATGAGAACAAGGACATTCGAAATGATGAATGACTCTCCACATTTCATTTTGTAGCACTGTTGAGGCAGTCATTTTATACATCCATTTGCTCCATTATATCTATCTCATGTATTTACTGTATTTCCTGCAACCATTCTGATTGCCTATGCAGTCATTTCTGGAATAGAACGCTGATTTCCTATAAAGTCATTTTTTGATTAGAACACTGATTTCCAATATAGTCATTTTTGGATCACACACATGCCATGGATTACATCCCTTGTATAACACACACCTCTTGCACCTCTTTTGTAACACATACCTCTTGTATATTACCTTAATCAGAAACACCATAGAATTTCATTAAAAAAAACAAAGTAACCCATAACAGATCAACAACGTGCCTGGTGTTACTACACTTTATTGGAGTTGAACATGCTTAGGCTCGAGGCCTCCCACCTACTAGCAATTCCCTTTCTCTGGCAGCATGCTGTGAGAAGTCTAATCCATCATTCTGAGGTATAACAGGTTTTTTTTTCAATGAATCCAACGCTTTGAGAAGGCAGGTTTGTGATGGCTTTCTGCCAGGCTCCTGCCGACTCTGTCCCTTCATATTGTATTAATGAGACTCAGGTACTGAATCCAAATATGCATAAGCAAAGCCAATGTTAATCAATTTGCATTGTATCAATAAATAACCAAAACTGTTTCAACAAAATGCCAACTAGTGCAATTAAATGGAAGTTCAGCCGTCTGAGTGAATGACATAAATGTTCAGACATTTTAATTGATTTGGTTGAAAGCCATGTGGCACTCGGTCAGCAGTTTCAACACCCCCCACCCCCCTCATCACCAAGGATCCTCAAAACTCAAAACCACTGAAGGCTGCCCTTCCTCGCTCTATAAATGAATAAATAAATCACATTATACACACGCATTAACTAACAATTACATCATTCTTTAAAATTGAAAACACAATCCAAAAAACAAAATAAATCACATGATATACTGTCTCCACCAACCTACTGTAACAGCCCTTTAAATTTAGTAAACTCATACTTCATAAAATAATCATATAGAACAGTCACTGTCATACTTAATGTAGCCTGCTACAGTACATTTAAATCCATTTAGATAATAGCTAGAAAATAATGACATACATACATATATATATATATATATATATATATATATATATATATATATATATATACACACACACACATACATACATACATACATACATACATATATACATACACACACATATACATACATATATACAAACATACATACACACAAACATATACACTGACATAAAATAGGTCTCCATATTTTTATATATATATATAGTATTGTGCATATGTTATGACGCTATGTAACCTCTCTTTCCACCACTGGGATTGTATTTGTGAGTGCATGAATGTGAAATTAAACCTTCAAAAGAGGCCAAGGCCAGCATCGTCATCATATCAAACAGAAAACACGTCAGCCAAGACTGACAACTGCTTGAAAAAAATAAATGACACTCAAAATGTGGATATTTACATGAACTCGACTTTTAAACTGGAAGTAAACATTCTGGTTACATCAGCATTCATTGTTGAAGCACATTGATAAGGATTAGTTAATTGACAGTATTTCAAATAAGTCTGTTTGAGAAAATACTATCTGGAATATACCTCATTACTTGTGTGTTTGGGGGAGAATTATAAACCTGCGCATTACAAAATGATCAAAAGGGGAAAATATCCTTACCAGAAGACTGACTCGCACAGTAACAATCAACTTGAGCCAGGATGGAAACTTGGAAATGATTTTGGTAATAAATGAAGCGATGGTATCCCCGTAATCAGGCTTGTGGAATTCAGCCTCATTGAGGCCATCAATCAAAATGATGTGGTCTTCTTCAGGAATCTTCCTCTCTGAAAAGAGCAAGCCAAGACACCAGGAATGTTACGTAGAGGAAACAAATATGTGCGCAGACTACAAAGAGGGAGAAAGAAATCGTTTTGGAGTCATGCATGGTCTTAAAATAGCTTAAAATACTTCAAAACACTGTAGAGACATGTGCATTTACCATAACAACCAGAACATCTACCAGTATGTAAACTACATGTTCGTAATGTTTGTATGGCCATGTCAGGGTAATCCTAGTCACTGAATTTGTACAGAAAACCTATCTTTAATGCAATCAGCTTTTACACTAAACCATTATTTTCACAACATAACACACCCTCTGTGTATAATGCACACCCCTTGTATTACATGACTAAACCTATTGTATAACATGCTCCTGTCTACTAACTTATCACAAATACCATAGTATACACTACTACCATTACCCAAGTATATGGAAATTCTCCTAAAAGGGTGCATGAAAACTACACCAGAACCGATTATGATTTTCGAATACAATTAGCAGCCACAAAATGCTCAGCCCTGTCTGTGACTGGTTAATTTCTGTATTAGAAAATGATTACAAGGTAAATAGAGGGGTTCGTGAACCTGTACAGTATTTTGAACTGTATCAAGCTGAACATCATGAGTCATACTGTAGAATTCTCAGTGCATATGAAGCCTTCAGTATTCTTTAATTTTAAAGTCTATCTCCGAGATCCAACAAAAAATGAACATCGAACTGTAGAAACTCCATGTACTGTATTAAGTCCTACAGTCACCAGTGTATCATATTACCATATAATAATTCAACCAACACCTACCAGGAACTTTAAGGTACTTCATTTTAGCTTCAACAGACACTGATTTATGTATATATTAACAGCAAAAACATGGGGGTAAAATGGCCTATACAGGAGATATTTATTCTCCTTTCTAAACTGATACATATTGCTATAATTCTTTTCGGAATGCACAGAGTAGAATAACTTTGGTAATAAAGAAATGAGATAATGTTATATTAAACACTATTACAACAATTACAAGCAGTTCAGTGTTACTTGAGGATAAATAATTATCTGGGAGGATTTCATAAATTAATGAGACAAACTACACTCCATAAACTGGAATAGTAACGGATAGCAGGTTGCAGTCTTAAGGATTGTTAATTAGCATTAAAATCTTTTACGCATCAGAAAATCCTTCATCTTAGCTTGGACTAGATGTCTGAATGCATCTTTGATTATCAGTAAAATGTGTACTATTTGAACAGATCAAGGGTAATTAAAGAAAAACAGCAAGGGATCTGTGCTGCTCTGCTGCAAGAGTTGCACTTTCTATTTGCACATTAAAGCAATTTAACAGAATTTAAAAATGCATTCAAAGAAGAAACTGCTGAATCTGATCTGTGTCTTCCCTATTGGGGTATTCATTTGGTGTTACCAAGGAAATATTTATAAATGTAGAAAAAAAAATTCCCCTTTTATGTCCGACAAGCTACATTAAGACCAACTAGGTAAGATCAGGCATATTCAAATCTTTCCCGTTTTAAAAAAAATAAATAAATAAAAAGCTGCATTATTATAAGAGCACTGGATTTATCTATATTATCAAACTATTGCAAACCATTTATTTAAATGACACAGAAGAGATAAGAAAAATTGATCAATTTACATAGTTATAGCAGAGGTATTCAATTTGCTTTTCGCATCTTAATGGACTCAACATTGATTTTTTTGCTCTTGAAAACAAAAAGGTACAATTCTATTTGCATTTTAGCTGGGTGTCATTTAAAAAAACATATTGATCTCATTTAAAAAGAAAAATGCAAATGTCTTCTATAATTTTGCAAATGTTTTTGCTATGACCTTCAGATATTGTGGCCTTGGTTTTCAAAAGAGGATGCATACACACAAGTCTGTTAACATTCCCATAGGTTTGTGAGCCTGTATACCGCAGCTGTGAAATACAGCCCCTTTTATTCTCAATATCCTCCAGTTTTTTTCACATTCTGATATATCCATGATCATTTTATCTTTTCTGCGTGCTTCGTTCATGATGTTTCATAATTGGAAACAAATGTTTTGAGATGGCAGTGAAATGCACTGTATATTCATTCCTGTTTAAATGGTTCCCTTTTAAGCAGACTGTAATTTCTGGTCACACATAAATCAGCAAATATACAAGGATTATAATTACAATTAAAGTACTACGTAACATTTGAATAGTTTCTTATCCAAACCCCAATCATTTTAACAGATATTGTACTCTTGGCAAACAGAGAAAATTAAAGGTTACTACCACAATAATTACTGAAATATGAACATGAATGTTCTAACATTTGCAATTCTGTAGAATCTTTCTATTTCGATTATACATATGTCTAGGCTTGACATACCTTTCCTAAGGTTTACAAGAGGCTCCAATATTCCTCTTCGAAAAGCTGCCATTGGGTCCTGGACACATGACCTCAGACTGAGCATGCTCTGTAGATGTGGCTCTTTCAGAAGCAGATCCCTGTACACAGCCAGCTGATGAGCTCGACAAAGGAGGGCAGCGATGCTGTGGACGAATTCAGGCACCAGGCATGTGTATGTATTATCTGCCTGACAGTAATGATAAGCCACAACCTGAAAAAGAAAATGAAGATGGAAAACAAAGCACCCTTTATAAATCACGTGAAATTAAAATTGACTACAGAATCATCCGCAACTCTCTGGCGCATGACTTTTGTGATGCAAGAAGGTTTTCATTTATTATAATCATTTAAAAATCTTTTTTTTTTATCAAAGTGCTGCATGGATTCCTCTTAGTAGTTATACTTTTTGCAGGCTCCAAGCTACAGCACTTCCCTAAGCACTTCTTAGCATGCCATCATTTTGGGCAGAAGTACAACATCGCATCCTGTCTCCCTCTCATCACTCCTGATGCACGGCCACTGCCATGGCAGACCTGTTTTGCACATCTCTTACTTCAAACTACAGTATTTAGATGACACAGTATCAAACCCCTGGCTGCCCCTGCACACCAGTTTTGTGAACAACCCTTTGTCCCTGTTCAGGTCATATTTGGTAGATCCCAGTTATGCACCATTTTCAAAGTGACATGATGACAAACAATATTGCTTTTAATGCAGCACCAACCACAGCAAATGTCTGGCACAGATCCATTCTTAATGCATTGGGGAAAGGGACTGTTAGAACTGTTCTGTCGGTAGATATCTCACTGATGCATTTTGTCAAGGTGGAAAACGTTCACTTATGATGGCTTGCTCTTGTTACGCATCTGTAAACTGTTATTTAAAACCGGGGGAGGTGTTATAGTTTAATATCCACATTTTATTTTTTTATTATCTCAACGTATAGTTTTAATCTACTTAGAATTAGGATTTACCCTGCTATGCACATGCAATGCCTTCACAAACCTCTTGAGAAAAGAGCTGCAAGTGACCCCTGGAGAGCTTGTATTATAATCCTGTCCTAATTACAGTGTGCCTTGAGGAGCCGACACAGATATTCTGGTTCAGGTAGAATCAGGTGGTGCTGTACCCTTTTTTGGAGTTCACAAATAGCCAGAACAAAATATGGAGCAGGGACTTTACAGATGATTATACTGTGCATTTGTCATACAATCAATGGACTGAAAATGATTGTACATCTTAATAATCAATTATGCATTTTCTATTTCATTTTCCTTTGTAGCAAACTCAAAATAAAACATTTTTTTACAAGCCAGGTTGATTACCAAAAATGAGTGCATGTTTTCTGTGATTCAAAGCATGGAGGTGAATAAGACTTTGTTTGTCGCACAAACAAGTACACAGTACCTTCTCATTATGCATACACAACTGTTAATCTTTGCATTATCTTTCTTACAAGTGTGATTTTAATATGTAAAAAACAGTAAATACAGCCCAAAGCAATAGAAGTTAACCATATTCACACAGATCTTTCACTTTGCTTAAATCAAAACAGCCAAACAAGGTGCATGAGGTAGTGCACCTCCTGAATGGAAATGTGATGTTAACCTCACACAATGCTGAATTAATTGGTAAATTAACATATGTTTAAGCCTTAAGGGCCAATATACTTAAACTATCAAATATTACTTTTCATAGTAGCTACAAGTACAAAAGAACTAAAACACACACATTTATATTGCGCCAGACTGGCCTGTGAATGAGGACAGCACTGAACTGTCCTCATTCACAGCTTGTATTTGACTGTCAAAATGTTCTGCTGATCAATGCCCCTTGATCTTTGATGCACGGTGCTCCGTGATGCCTTGACATTAAAAGGCACTCTGTAAATCCAGACAGAAAGACTCATTTTGTTGTCTTTTTTCACAGGTCAGATCTACCAGTGTGCATAAAACATCAAGGACATCATTGTATACCGCAAAACACTCAAAACCATGCTGAAAATCAACCATGTTTTGCGGTAGGGTTACTTTTAAAATCTTTCCAATTCTGCAAAAAACAAACAAACAAACAAACAAACAAACAAACAAACAAACAAACACACATATAAGTAACATTTGTATGAAAAACCTTTATTGGCTTCCATTTGAAACTGAGCCAACTGGCATTTGTAAAGGTAAAATAAAAGATATTCCCTCTGTCTTTTCAGCTTCTTCATGACTGCATGGAGAATGGATTTGATTTCCCTTTACAGATATAGCCACACCACTTCAGTGAGAGGGAATTTCAGGTGGGAATACAAAATAATCAGACATGTATTACAGCAAAGCAAAGGTATCTGGACTCAATATTAAGGTAGGCATCTGTTGACGAGCATTCTGTTCAAACACTAACCTTGTGTGGACCACTGGTGGTAACAGGTAAGATATGAATTTGTCTGCCTGCTGCATTCCTAAGCACTCTAGAGAGAAGCTGTTTGAATGCAGCTGTGTTTATTTATTTATCTACATGGCTCCAGTGGAAATACAGAAACCAAAGCAGCGGTTGCTTTGTGAATACACATTAGGAGCTTATAAAAGCAATGTTTAGCTATGTCCTTGTATTTTTCTGCTATTCAGTGATTTGAAGGCTCTTTTGTAGTTTTTAAAACATTCATTGTATAAACGGCGAGTCGTATGATGCAAACTCGTTACACCATACTACTCTGTGGAGAACTGTAGCATACAATTAAAAGGCAACATGACAATCAGGATTCAGGTATGCTGTATTTAGGAAACATGCAATCTGCTTTAACAGCAGCCTTAACAGGGAATCAAATTCCAAGCGATACTGCAGTATGGTATGCAATTAATTATACCTGAGATTGTTGCAGCACTTGAAAGAAGACATCATTTAACTCAATAAAAAGCTATGCAGCTGGAGTCTGACTTCCATCCCTGTTATATAAATAACAGGCATCCTTTAATTGTTTAGGTAACTAGCAATCTAAATACAAATTGTATTATCCTCAAAATGTGTATTTGCATCATTACAAAACTAAAATGATGGATGAGCTTCAAATATGTGCTGCAGTTAACGTGAGATTGTTGTATTGATTTTTTAAATAAAAGATCTCAGGAGATCAATCGCCCATTACCACTGACTTCATTTTCTGTCTTTGGATTTGTGTCAATAAACTGTTCAGGGAACAAGTCGTTCTAACTGGCATGTTTTTGGGAATTCCACATAATTAACAAGTAGTCGCGGTAAACAGAGCATGGTTTTAAAAGCATCCCAAAGCATAAACTCAGTTGCTAAATTGCAGATTATTAATTAAAAGTTCTCAAATGGAGCATCCCAGAGGCTAGGACGCAAAAATGCGTAAAATGCATCCCAGCTAAGAGAGAACTAGAATTTGTAAAATACACCATATAGTGTTGGCTTAACATATATAAAAACCAGGTCAGGCGATATTAAATATATATGTTTAACATATTCATAAATAATCTATAAAAGTTGGCTAGGGCCACACATACATTGCTAGCTTGCTACAAGCCAACATATATTCTTAAAATTGCTTGTGAAATTCCTGTTTAAACTGTGTTAGCAGCTGTTTTTTAGGGAATTGTTTTCTAGCAGGGTAAGTGTTAATGATCTTCAATGACCTAAATCAAATATAAGAGCAGTGCTACAGGAAGGTTCAGGGGTAAAAGCAATGCAGGGCTACACTGCCCAAGGTGTACAAATCTAATCAAGTAGCAAACTGCTAATAAAGGAACTTCCTGAAGCCAGTAAAGAGCACCATCAAGACAAAACAAAACATAACTTTGTCCGTTTCCCTCTTACACCATGAAAACAATTCAAAAACAATCATTTCAAATAATTCGCTATGTTTTAACTATCAACAGCGATTAAAGCAGCGTATATGTTAAACGTCACAAGCAATTTTTTTTAAGATTAACTTTGCCTTCTGCTTCATTTCAAATCATATTCAACACATGCGACAGCTGTTTGATAAAAATGTATAAAACGCACTGCAGAGCACATCAAAGTAACGGAAGCTATACTGTGCCAGTGCACCTACACCAAGGAGAATAGCAAAGAGGGGATCGTGCCACACTTAATTAAAGGAACAGGATGGATGTCTCAAGGGATACCCATGTCTGTTGTATCACTCTGCTGAAAGGACCACATCCTCAGCTCTTTAGATTTAAGCATACTAGGATATCCTCTCATTCGTATGGGTCGGCTTGGGGGAAATAAGTGTGGTCAAATTAAAAATTTTGAGGACGCAAACATGTTTATATGAGCAACCCAAAAACATTAGCTTCATCAAATCCTTTAAATCTATTTATTTTGTATCATTATTATTACTGTGGACTTGCTTTTCAAAGGAATGCGTCCAGTATCGTACAGATTTCCTACCTTGGTGGCGAGACGCTTCACAGCCTCTTCCCTTCGTCTCTGCAGCTCAGGGGTCCCGGGACAGCTCCCGTTCCTCATGGTGTTCGTGGCACTGGGAGGGGGAGTGGGCTGCGGTGGCTGACTAAGTGGTAGATCAGGGCTTATGTCCCCATCTATGAAAATACAGTGATGAACAATTATCATTATCTGATTCAGATACTGAAATATCAGATTCCTCTACTAACATCCATTACGACTAGTTCCACAATACAGGGCATATCAGTAGATAGGTGTTCAGTTCCTTCTAATACATAAATAGAGGAGGTTGTAGCATTTATCATTTTTCAATGAAATCAACAATTCAATAAACTAAAATGGCCATATCTCTGAATACCAGGCGGAACCTTTATCTACTTGGCTTCTCAAAGTTTTATCTCAGAATTTGTTACCGAGTGTTTATCCTGTTTTGTGTTTCTGAAGCATCAACTTTACAGATCATGGTGTAGCTTTAAGCAATCAATCATAAACTACTGAGCTAAACAAGTATAAAATTTGTGTTTTTGAGTTTCTTTTCGTATTAACCATGATAAACTATATATATTGAGGTTAGGCTTAAAACATTCATACATTTGCACTTCACTGCTGATTTATCCATTGTTGTTGGTCCCAGAGAACTGGGCTCCAAACACTAAAATGATAGAGGGCTCAGATACAGAGTAAACCATGGCTTTTCTCCATTCTAATTTACAACAGCTTTGAGTGGAACTTGGATATAGAAGGTCTTCCACTTAACCTAAGTTTTAGATTAGATTTAAACCCTGGTTTGAATTGCAATGACTTTTAAATGTGCCTATTTAAATTTCACAGATAAAGCTTAATTAGGGGGCTCCCGAGTGGCGCAGGATGCGCCCTATAGCCGGGAGGTCGCCGGTTCGAGTCCAGGCTATTCCACTGCCGACCGTGGACGAGAGCTCCCAAGGGGCGCCGCAACCTTAAAAAAAACACTCAACAAGCAGCTTGAATGTTCCGAAGAAGAATAACCTAATTCCATCACACACTATAAGTTGCTGCCCTATTTGAAAGACCAGCTCTGAGACGTATTAAAACAATGAGGATGTAGTCCCATTGTCAATGCTGCATTAGTGTTCTAATCCAAACAACAAAGTGAGAATAACTCACTTTTTGGGGATGCGCTGGGGCTGTTAGAAGCAATTTGTCTCATCCGGCCTCCATGACAGCTGAGTGCCACCAGCCGTGAAATGATGGCCGTCTTCCCAAACCCGACGTTCCCCACGATGACTGCCCCTCTGTTCTCGGAAGACTCGTCTTTCTTTAGGTTTTCCTCAATAAGTTGAAAGAGCCAGTCTCTTCCGATGAACACTGAGTCCGTGGTTATGCTTGGCACTTCAAAAAGCAGAGGCTTGAGCATGATATCAGCTGGCTTATAGGGTGCAAACCGGGCTGGAAGGGGGAGTAAAAAAAAAGAATAAATCATTAAAATCTAAATAATTCTTCGGCCAACTTCCCAGAAGGAATTATAAGTAATCAAATAAACACCTCAAATACTGCACCTTATTGACACTGTTAATGCAGGTTGTTTATGGTTTGTTTGTTTTTTTTTCGGGGGGGGGGGGGTCTCTTGACTATGGCTTCTGATTACTGAGTTATAATGGAGGTGGCATGTTATACTGACTTTCCAAAAGTGAATCAATGGCTGAACTTCAACAAGATTTGACCACAGAATGTCTCTGGTCTAATATCCAGATCAAACCTCACTACTGTAATAGCCAATACAAATCATCATGCTGAAGAAGCTTAATTAAGTAAGTAAAATTAGACCAGCCAGGGTGGTGGTCATCAGTGGTTTGGGAATGGTTGGGATGTTATTTCTACTAAGCAGTCCAGAACAACTGGTACCACAAACCAGCTTTTTGCTTATACAGTACTTTATTTGGGGTTTTAAAATACTATAAATGTCTGATTTAAAAACCATAGTCCATAAAGATAGAACGTACTAAATGCAGTGTGCAAACTGTGCAGTTGCCGGTTTGCTTCCAATAGATTTGGTACTATAAAAGAGAGTTGAACTGGTAATTCAGGAGCTGTTATTGTAATATTTCAAAGTGAAGCTATAAGCGGCTTTCAAACAAACAACCCAAAATACCAGCCTTTAGATTATGTAAATCCTGATACCTTTAATATCCTGCTGTACCCGGCCACCGGCAGTGCTGTGCCAGGGCAGTCGAATGGAGGTGCGTAGTGGAGTATTGCGCTGTTCATCAAGATAGCGCAGATCTTCCAGTTTTGTCGAACTTGTTGCTAAAAAACAAAACAAAAAAAAACAACACATTTTCAAACTCTATAAACATCAGTGTTAGTAAAGGTCTGGAAAGTAGACAGTGGTATTTAAGTCTCCCTAGAGGTTGTCTGGGAAGGTACGACTGGAAGGGTTGAGTTGAATATACTGGTACCCCCCTTCCTCACCTGCTAGGCATTAACCGTCTCCAGACTGATTTAAACTGACTTCAATGTAGAAAAAAGCATTCTTTTTATAATACCAGGTCCCCTCAGCAAACAGAATACACAGGTCAGGTATTGACAGTGAGATAATTTCGAGAACTGACAGGAAAAGCAAAAATAAGTCAAAGAAAGAATTGCCAAAAATATCATATTTTCTCCCTATATACATTGTAACAGTAAAATTACAGCGAAGATATGCTCAAAGGAATGAAACTGATTTACTTCAATGTTACCACTCACCCTTGTAAAACAATGGGTGCTTCATTTAAGTGAAAAACACAATGGCAGATTACCTTTAGCACCCTTACATTATCATAGCACATTTATTACTGGATCCTACAGTAATGTCAAAAGTGTAATAGTGAATAGGAGAGAACTGCAATTAAACTGCATTAGTATGACTACAGCACATACAGAACAAACACCTCATTCATCTTTAATAGTCAAACACCACAAAATGAACAGAAGCATTCATTATCTGTAAGCACTCTCAGTATGCTAGCAACCTGTTTGCACAGGTCACATCCCCTCGCTATAAAAACACAAGAGATTCAGCTACTTACAGTCCTAAGCACAGCCAGTCTGATGGAAATGGATGTAATCAATATGCAAGAGAGTTTAAAATATTCTTCATTACAAGGAACAGTAGGTTAGATACCATTTTGTAAACCTCAAGCATGTCTTAATACAAATCTCCTCAAGATACCTAAATGAATCTTCTGCACCACTGCTTCAATCCGTGGCCGTTGACAATATCCAACTTGTAATTAGACTTGGCAGTTACTATGCACAGATGTCACAGTGTCCACAACATTAGCATTCAGCAAATTAATTGCAGAGGACTGTTTTAATTTCTTCCCAGATCTGAGAGAGACCCTTAGATTCAGCAATAAGTCCACATGTTCTGCAGCCGCTCCAATGTGGCTGATCACAGTTTGCACTGGGCTGTCTGAGAGGAATTAATCAATGGTCCTCTAGCTCAGCGACACCCTCCCTGCTAGAGCGAGAGAGAGAGATGGAGGGGAGAGAGCGAGAGAGAGACAGACAGAGAGGGAGAGAAAGGGAGGGAGCAAGAGGGAAGAGAGAGAGAGAGAGGGACATCAAGAGAGCAGGCGAGAAAGAGAGAGCGAGAGAGCAGAAGAAAGTAGAAAGTACGTGCAGGGAGCCTTCTCATACATATCAGTCAAGCTCCATGCTGACATCATCAGCCAGTTACATGTAGATTACTCTGCCTCTGACTGTGGACTGAATAAGCTGCGCAAAGTCTTTCTGCATGTAATTATGGAGGGAATTTTATCTCATGTCAAATAGGGTGAATGTATTATTATTAATTTGTTTATATAGCAGACACCTTTATCCAAGACGACTTACAGAGACTAGGGTGTCTGAACTATGCATCAGCTGCAGAGTCACTTACAACATCTCACCCGAAAGACGGAACACAAGGAGGTTAAGTGACTTGCTCAAGGTCACACAGTGAGTCAGTGATTGAGCTGGGATTTGAACTGGGGACCTACTGGTTACAAGCCCTTTTCTTTAACCACCAGACCATACAGCCTCCTATATAGATTTATTTATAAAAAAAAAAAAAAAAAAAAAAAACTAACTGTGCTATTCTGATTAGTTATTTTTCCCCATATTTGTGCATGTTGAAAAATATGACATTACAATCTTGGTACAATCACTGTATATTTCCATTTACTTTGAAGGTACCAATTGATACTAAAACCTTTTTTTGGTGAAATCTTGTCTCATCTTATTAAGCACGGAGGACGAGGGAGGGGATTCTGCTGTTTTAATCCCTGTTTGGAGCATCCTCTTCCTCCTGCAGTCAGTGGCTGTGTTCACACCACAGGTTCCAAAAGCTGAACTCGAAATCTGACCTCTGATACAAAATCCTCCTTGAACCCACGTGTCAAAGTGTTTTGAGCTGGAATCAAATCCTGGCTAAATCTGATCGAGGATAATTCAATTCCATTTTGGCATGCAACCAGATTAGATCCGATTCCTTGTGCACTCACAGCAGGCAATTTAACTGTTAATGCATCGATCTTTAAATCCTGGAAGGCGGGGCCACTTTATTAGGAACTGATAGGAAATACAATTTGATAGACAAGAGATGATGTTATGCAAAGCGGCTGAACCATGTGACAGTGCTACACCACAAACAGTGAGTAGGGGTGGATTTTCACCAAACCCTGGTTACAGATCCCTGTTCCTATTAAAAAGTAGCTGTACTGTACCCTATAGCAAGGATTTTCCTGCAATGAAACGCAGCTTCTTCAGTAAATTAATTATGGTCGGCACAGATGATTGTTTTCCCTGGAAGCACTGAAACAGTATATTTTTAAAATCAGTCTGAAATACTACCAATAAGAGACTGCCATGTTTACATTTTAATATAAACATAAACTGAAAGGCAACGATTAAATGATGGAGGGCCCTTGTCAACAAATAAAATATATACAAGAAAAAAAAAGAACATTTACCTACTGTTGGGGATATAGTAATTCATACAGTACATAAAACACTCAAGTATTAAACAAGAAAGGAGGGACAAAAATACTTTCAATTAAGGAAATGTTATTTGCACATATGCTTCTGTGGAGTACAGGGCATTAAGAAAAGAACGTGGCAAATTTGCATGCATGCACAACGTTTGCATATTGTTTGTTACCAAAAACAGCATTAATTTCACACTTTACATAAAAATCTTCTATTAAGTAAATATTCCACATTAGTATTTAAGAACATACCTACTATCCTACCAAAATATTCCTCAATGGAAACCAACAATGCCACACTTTCCTCTATGCCGACCACTGTCGCGTATCCGCCTGTCACATATCCGCCATGATCAACCTTCAGCAAAGTTTATTATTGAATAGAGAACATTAGTTCAGATATAGATCCTACCACAGTTTTTGTACACTGTGTTGTATGTGCTCCATGCGCTGCCATTACTGGTAGTGTCACGTGAGCTGTGCACTGTGTCGAGATGTAAATAAATCCTGTTCACCTGCAGGGCGTATCAGCTTCAACCTCCATCTCGATCTCCAGTCTGTCACTCAGCAGCGAATGCACACACCCACACGGCAGACGGCTACTCTGTCACAAGCATTAATACCCTGTATCTTTCTAAACAAGGGATTTAGGGGAGCTCCCTAATAATAGCTGAATCTCAAAACAATATTTATGTGAATATAGTAATTGTTACAGCTGTGTATAATGGTATTTAAAACAGGATTCATTCATCCGACTTTTTACATATCCTCCCTTACTCTGGTCCCACCAAAGTTGGATACGCGACGGACTACTGTACTTATGATCCGGCATTTCAAATAAGAATTCAAGCATCTATCCAAAATGCTTGCTGCGCTCACTAGCTGCTGCAATTCACATGTATGTATAAGGAGTAAGTTAACATCCCTGGTAATGTAGGTACTCGATGCTCACATTTTAGCCTGTAATACGTTTATTCTATAGTGTGATCAGCAGAGAGCAATGCTTACCGACTTTATTTAAGAGCATCAAATCAGTTTGGTATTGATCCCCAGGGCCTAATGAAATCGGTCTTGCAGGTGAACACTAACAAATATCAGCATTCCCTGCATATTGAGACAGGGGAAGTCAAACTCTATTACCTCTCCCATTCAGGTTGATCTGAGGTCAATTACAGTAGTCTCCGCGTATAGGAACACCTCCTAAGAGAACACTTCGGCTTAGAGAAAAAACCTTGTGGCGAAACAGTTTTCACATTGTAAATGATCCGCCTAAAGGAACAGGAACGTCGCTTGACACCTTTTTGGCACCAATAGCGATTCGTTCACATCTGATACAGTACTCGTCAACATCAGACTTAAATTAAAACTGACTTCTCACTGCGAGAGGAACACTGATTAGTTTCTTCACTCTTTCAACTGATCATTGCTTTGTTGTGTATTCTGATTTCCACAAGTGCATCTCAGAGCTACAAAATGGCATATGAACAAACGGCAAAACGCGCCGCTGTTTCTCTTGCTACAAAAAGTTGGAAATTGTTCAAGCTCTTGAAAAAAAAAAAAAACAGAAGAACCAGACACAAGTCGCCAAACAATTTGGTGTTTCCCGTTCTGGTGAGTTGCTTCACCATTCTGTTAAATCATTGTGTGCGTCTTTATAAATATTGTTCCAGTACATGTATTCATAATTAATTTAGAGCAAATGCTGCATTTTTTGTATAGGGGTGCTGTGTTAATTTAGTTCGACAGTTAGTTTATTAACCTGAGTTTGTCTGTTACTTTATTATTATAGTTTATTAATATACCATACCCTATTGCTTTTCTCTTACTAATATATTAATTTCATATATTGATGCACGTGCGTCATGACAAGTAATATATTTATTTATTTATTTATTCATACTGTGTCTGTGGTCAACTCCGTCTTCGAGAACACTTCGCTTGCTTCCTGAGGGGTGTTCTCTTAGCCAGAGACGACTGTAGTGGCTTTTGTGGGATATTGAACCATACAACTGTGTGGTTGCCGGAAACTGTGCAATATCTTCTCATCTAATTTAGATTCTTAACAGGGTTGATTTGCAGTTTTAAAGAAGACCACTGAATTGCCCAGTCTCATTATTTAAAGGTTTAATGCCTACGAATGGCCACGACTTATGAATGAACACAAATGTATTAAAAACAACGCTGCACAATTACCCAGAAATACATCGATTCCCAACTATTGTCATTAAACTACATATGATTTACTGTAAGTTCATCTCTCAGTGCCAACTTCACCAAGACAATGAGATGCAGCTCTCACACATCTGATACCAGGCAGCTGACTGCAGAGTACCACAGACATTCCTAACATTTTCAGGTACTGCCAAACAAAATTATTTTGTTAATGGGGAAGCATAATATAAGGGCAATATATTATTAAGATGTATGCATTTAAGATCCTTGCACATTTGGATAAATGTATTTAAACCACAAGAGAAGCACATAAAATATTTTTTAAAAATTGCATCAACATTACACAAAGACCTGTCATTTTTGCCTGTGGTGAGTATTGAAATACATAGCAACTCTGACCAGCATGTAAATAAACCTATTGTCAGTCAGGAAGCACCCTGAGAATCTGCACAGCTGTTGGAAGCAGTTGAGTTTCCAACCTTGAAACTGTACCAGGCTAGTGCTTTATTAAACAGTTTTCATTGGGAGCAATCCCAACCATCTGACATAAGTACAAATTGGGAACTTTGGGATACATCAACTGACAGAAAACCTTTAAGCACACCAGAGGTACGCTTGTGTGTTCAGCCTCTTAATTAATCTTTAGCACAGGATGAAGAGCGGTTACTATAGTACCCACACAAACACAGGCAAGACATTCGGACTCCGATGGCATTTAAACAACAAAAATCTTTAACTTATTAAAAGCATACTGTATTGATATTTAATGTTATATGTTGCTTGTACCAAAATCACATCACATCACAGAGCAAAGTCTGATGCACTCGTTTTTGCCCCTAGTGCCCCATATACAGTATAGGTGCTAACGACCTTTGCCTTAGCGTTAGTGCCTTGCCCTGTGATTAAAATCAAGCCCATAGTTTTAGTTTCTTTGATAGACTGCGTAGAAATGTAATATCCAACATGCCAATTTAAAGAAATGTGATTTTCATTTATGTGGGTTAAAAATAATAAATTTGGCAAAAGTTGCTTTAATTTGTTGAATTCAGTATGAACATTTAAGGTCATGTGCTATTCAATCTGAGGTTTATAGACAATCCTGGCAATACAGCAATTACAGGGAAGTGATATTTTGATTGAACTGTTAAATTATAGTTATTTAACTACTCATCATTGCAAGACCATAATATTTAGAAGGGTTCTGCATTTTACTAGTGACAGTCAATGACCGCCTGGGGTAGTAAATTCATGTTGTGTAACAGAAAAATGTTTTACTAATCCAGTGTCATTTTTCTGAATTATATATTAAAAGGCTGGGGTTTTTTTTTTTCACAAAAAAGTAAACCACGTACAAAACAATCCTCATTATGAGCTAACACAGCAACACATGATTGTGCAGTTAAACATCAGACTGGCCATGCTGTGCAGACCTAATCAAACAGCTAACACACAGCTTATGTGTCCTGTTCTTTCTTTCATTACAGCACTCTGATTTCAAAGACTTTTAAAACAAAACACTGAAGCTAACCAGACACATCCATCTCTTATTGTGAACTAACCTTCCTCAAAATCTAAAGAATGAGGTTTAACAGCCTTTTGTCTGGATGCAAAAAAAACAAAAGCGTACAATTTTAGTATTCTAGACTGAACACTGATTAACATTGCAATACCTTGGGCCATGATACAGAGATATATTGCTTTTATTCCAAAATAGCTTTTTAGGATTTACTGCCAGCCCATATTTTACATTCTGCTGGTGGCACTGCCATACATTCTACACTTCAATAGAAATTTCCCCATCACTAACATTCAACCTTGTGGCTGCCAAGTGAGCGCATTAGAAATGAGAACGCTCAAAACTCCAGAGAACCCAATCAGCTCCCCAGCCTTACTGTTAATGACAAAGTGACATTCACAGTTATGACATAAAATCAACCATCGTAGATTCTATTATGACCTTCTCAGCCAGGGAGCAACATTACACTCAATCCCTGCCAGTGGAGAAAGTTTGTATGTGCAAAGCGGACAGGTATATGACAGGATGAACAGGGAGCAATATCCTCCATCACTGAGAGGTGGAGATAAATACTGACAGGCTTGTACCTGTGAACTGGCAGTGCCTCATTGCATGACGAAAGTGCCATACAGACGTTAGGGAATTGAATGGACACTGCAGGCGTTATGACAGAACTAAACATGCTTTATTTTAAAAAAGAAATACAATTAAAAAATTGGCTCTCATACAGCATTAGATTACTGTAGGATCAGATATTTTTTGGTATCACTTCTTCATTCTGCTTCAAGCAGATTGATTGGAAGCACATTTTGCATTCAGCTCGACTGGTGTTAGTAAATCTGTTATCTAAATGCAAAACAGAGGCAATACAGAGACTGGATTTCATAGGAAAAAAAAAAGAAAAAAAAAAGGATTTCAAGGACTTCCAGGTAATTATCCTTTGCCTGCTTTGCAGCGTAATGCATTCCGTCACATAACCATAGCTCTCTTTCGATGCCCTTGTTTTGGTAATCTTAAAAGTCCCCAGAAGCACTGCCACATTAGAATGTCATCAGCATGCAACGACATGCAATGCATCTTGTAATACAACACAGGTCCGAGACCTATGGGTAATGCAGTCATTGTGGTTTTGCAAATATTTTAATTACCCAACTTTAAACAACATGACCATTTTACTTAAAAACAATGTAAGTTGGGCAAGTTACATGAATTACCTATGCAGTAAATACATAAATATATGGGACATATTTCTTGTTTTCATTTTATTAAACTGAAAATAAAGTACAGGGCTTCACAACTTCATTTATCACCTATACTTGCCCTGGACTTTTTTAAAGTTCAATTGCATTGTACAATGTTGTCAACAACTAGAAAGTGGAACACGTTCCAGAGAAGCTGTTTCCTTTAACGGAGTATAATTTCAACATTTTTAAACCAAAGGAAATGTGGTTGTCCTGACACCAAAGTATAGAAACTGCATTTTAAGCAGAGTCTTGTTCAAATGTTTTTATTTAAAATTTTCACATTTAAGTGTTAAGCTACTGGTTAAACATGAAGTATTGATTAGAGCTGATTTATAAATGTGGGGACCTACGAGGCTGGCGCAGAAAGTGCCTTGCCCGAGGCGGGTCTCTGCAGCAGCTGTCAGGTCTGACTCTGAATCTGCTGTCCTCAGTGAACAGGGCTGAGCAGATGGCTCCTGTGGAATTTGGAGTGGATCATGTGGACACAGTGCATCTCTCACTAATACTGACCCAGCATAGTCTCTGGCAGCAGAGGTGGGAAAACCTGGTTTAGTGTCGACTGTTTAACAGCAAGTCACCATGTACTACACAGATATCATTTTAAAAGCCATAAACAATATGTCATTATTTTAAGTACAGGAGCTACTCAAAAGAGCATGTGCAGTATAGAACATCCTGCAAACACCGATGAAGGATTGAAACAAAAACGTATTGACAGATTAATTCAGTCCCAGGCTTACAGAGATGAAAGTCTAGCACATAAAAATAAGGAGATATTTGACAAGCACTGAACACAAAAGTGCAGAGTAAGGAAGAGCACGCACACACCTGCTACTGAGTTGGGCCTCGGCATCATGAAGGTGGAGGAGTTCTGCTGTGGGTATGGCAGAGGACCATCTCCCGCTGCTGCTGCTGCTGCCTGGGGCTGACCCTCCCCTGGGCAAACTGTGTCTTCCTCTGCCACAGGTGAACAACCATCCACCCGCAAGGTGTGTACAAGTCCATGGTGACCTCTGTCTCTCAGACTGCCATCCTTACTCCACTCTAAACTAGATCCACTCCTGTCATCGTTCTCTGATGAACTGGTTATTGTTGCTGCAAGTGAAAAAAAATATATATATATATCATTTTAAAAACACACAAACTTAAAGACAAGCAGACAGACAGAAAAACAGGTCTTCATAGATTTATCTACAGATTACACATTACAATAGTCAAGATTTAACAGATTTTTTTTTTTTTTTTAAATGTCTCATTGTATCTGATTGATCCGTTCTAATAATGTACGATCGATTATCAATCTTCGCGCGGAGATTTACAGTAGAAGACTGGGCAGACATTGTAATGCTCTTAACACACCAGTCATCAGCTCTGCCAGTTAATTTAATGCATGTTTCATGGACGAATTGAATGTATGGTTAATTTAAAAAGCATCATTAAGCAGACATTGATCTTAGTTCTTTGCTATGAATTAACACACAGATGGACTTTTATGTAATATTTTATTGACAGTGCCTTGTGCAGCTGGCTCCAATAATCCCCCTCCCAGGACTACACCACAGTATTTCATATGGCTGGGTTTAGATTGGATCAGCAGTAAAACTCATGCACTACAACTTTAGTTTACATGTACTGTAAGATTATTAGCACTGGCCTTTCCAGGACAAACATGGGCTACGAAAACATTTTGAATTATTCAGAGAATGCTTCGTGCTAAACTATATAGAAGGTCTTTTTGTATACAGCTGTCCCTCGCTAAAACAGGACATGTCAGGAGACAGACAAGGTTGTCCAAAATAACGAGGTGTCAGTTTAAATATATATATTTTTAATTTTAAATAAAAAAATAAATAAACACACACACATACATTTATAGTGCCCAATTTATTTTAAATAAAAAATCATTGGCTGAAACATGAATGTGTTTATGTATACATTACATAGAAAACTGTTACAGTGTACGCGTAGCTGCAACTAAAATACAACCTACCTACGACTTGTTTTCTGTAGCTATGTGTCAGACTTTATTTGCAAAAGCAATTAAAAGACTTAAAATTCAGAATTTTAATTATTCTAGTGCACATCTTGTGTTTTGAATCACTGGAGGCCACCAGTATTTCTGCAGGCTTCTTGCCCTTTTCCAACTGCTTGATAGTAGTTAGTTTGAACCCTGTAGAGTAGGTAGGAGTTTATATGCCCACTTAATTATGTAGGCCTACTTAATTTTAGCAATTCAGTAGCTGCTTGTATCTGTTATTCCGTGTATTTTCGTCCTGTCTTTGGTGTCAGTATAACAGGTGTGTCTCTTTGGATCACGCAATGCACAATGACCCAGCATCACACTTAATTGGATATTATTGGGGGATATATTGTGTCTGGCATACCTGAATGTACGGCATAACGGTGTCTGTATTAGGAAAGGACTACTGTATGTGTCCAAGTGTTATTCTTCTACTGGTGGTATTTTAAAAATCAGAAGCTGTAAAATGAACAAAGGCTGCCAAACACTGACAAGGCCATTTGGTATTTAAGCATTGAACATTCATTTATATCAAAGCACAATTCAAACAACCTCAGGGTGCTTACTGTAGTTCAGAATTTTTTTTATTTTATTTTATTTTATTTTTTTACTGCAAATTCCTTTGTCTGAGGTAATGATTATTTTACAAGAGATATAAGCCTTCAGGGGTAACACTGAAAGATCTCCCAGGAAACAGAAAAGGTCAATGCACAGGCATATTATGATATTTTACTCATTTAAAAGGCCAACATGTTCCAGATAAAGTACAGAGAATAGACATATACCTCATTTCCATTTTTAGCTTGGTGACCGGTGTTGCTGACATGGCAGTACTTAGATCTCTTCATGAATTTATCTAGCCATCCAACTCGTAATAACGCAATAAACACCATCGAGAATGGCAGTCTGCACAGTAGCAGCGCAGCTCAAATTATTAATACATAGGCAGTTGTATAAAAGTGCTGTTAATTTAAATGTTTTTTTTTTCTTCTCTCTAATACAATTAATATAGCCATTGGAAAGCAATACTTGTTTTCATAACTTGACATACTGTAACAAGTTATCTGCAATAGTGTGTGGACAAATCTACTGTCCTTTTTAATAGTTCAAAAACTGAAATGAATAATATTTAAGTGAAATCATCTTCTGGAAACTCCTTTATATCTGCAGGCAATTTTGGGGTCATTTTTTACAATGTGTAATTAGCAGGCACTTAAAAGTACAGTACACAAATCAAACTAATTTCACTAAATCACATTAACATGTATTACCATCACTTTTTTCCCCCACAAACAGAGAAAACTGAAACAGAAATAAAGAGAATGGCCTCAGAATCCGCACCTAAAATGAACTATGCCGCCAAACATCCCTTAGTTCCATTTTAGAATGTCCTCTTCATCATGGTAATAGCAGGCTAACACAAGTGTATCACATAAGGTATGCAACTTGGATGTTTCTCAAATCTATCGTGTCATGTTACTGCCAAGTGATTTATTTCATCTACAAAACCAATACAGTCTTAAACATGCTGTTAGGTCCACATACTAAGCGCTCACAGGTGTCCTCTGTACTGTGTTGTTGATTTATACATCCATTTTCTTCTTGCGCTTTCTATAATAGGACGTTATCTGTGAGCAAACATACAGTAAGCCACCAACTGTTGTTTAAAAGTGCAATGGAAAATGTAGTCTGAAGTAGATCATTTTATCATATCAGACTGTTCTTCTGGCTTATCAAAATAAGCAGTGGCTCCCACAGCGCTTATTTCTCAGTCCCGAGATGAAATCAAACTTCCACATTGCAAGCGAATTTGAGAAATGGCAATATCTAGGAAAAGGTCTTGGGTGCCAGACCTATGCCTGTTAATGGTACTTCCTTCTGTAGTCAGCCAGGCTACTGACTACAGGACTATAAAGCTACCTGCCCATCAGCCATCTGGGAAAGCTTTGATTTATGTTACAAACTGATCTGAATGAATCCCTCCATTTCCCATAGATGAGGTCTAGGGGAGAATGTTTCAACTTGTAGCTGAATGAATAATTCAATAGCCACAGTAACTGCATATTATACTTGTGTTGGCAGGAGATCAGAGTCACTGTTTTCACAGGACTACACTACAAAAACAACAAAGAATTTCAATGTCTTCTTAATTCAAATGCACCCTTTTATAAACTAACTAAAACAACAATCCTAATGCAGTTTTCCATTTTTTTTTTTTTACGTTTAGTGCTTGTAAATAATTCACACTTTTTACAGTTCTGCCTCTACACTCCAGGAGGGGTAGTTCAAATCGCAACATGCCATCAGCTTCAACCCTCTTGGGGTGCAAAAGACTGCCAGTTTTGCTAAAGGCTCTGCTCTTATGAACTAAGAACACCATGCTGCTGTTAACAGTGTGTACAGTCCACCATGGGCAGCAGGGTAGCACTGATTTGATTGCAAGCTGAAGGGACACATGATCCATCCTAAATGAATATCTTGTTACATTCCTTAAATGAAGAAATGGGGTGCAAAGCTGTTCTGTACAAGTCTGTTCTCCATTTTTATTTCCCAACCCATTTTAAAACCTGCTGCCCATCCACTGAGACACACATTTCTTGAATTTCAATTTACAATCAAATTATAAATTCCTTTCAGGAGGACAAACCTGAAGGACACAATCAAAACAAAGTTTTATCAGGCTTTTGAAACCAGGGTAACAGAGTAACATTTCTTTAAACCGACTTCGCTGCTGACACATATGATAAATTAAGCCAGTTACTTGAAAAAGTGTGTCACTGTGCAGTACCTTACAAAGGGCGGGGGGGTGGGGGGAGGTATTTAGAACGAAACCCAGCATGCCACCATATCCTCAAGTATATGATCACTTACCTATTATGCCGCTGTCCTTGCTTTCGAGTGTGGAGCTGGGGCTGGTAATGGTTCCACAGGGGCTGGTTTTGCTGATTGTTGGCTTGCTGATGCAGCTGTTCAGAGTGGAGCAGGGACTGTCGGTGCTCGGAGATGCAGTACTGCTTGTCAGAGTGGAGCACGGGCTAATTCCCTGGCTGGCTATTGTGCACTGCAAAGTACAGAAGAGAAAACGGGCCATTTATAATTTGAATCCCCTCAGATGTGATAGCCTTGCCCCTCAATTGATCTGAATTATGGATCTGTGAACTAAGGTAGGGGGTGTCAGCGTGCAGGTCTGAATATTAGACAACTTAAGCACAAAACTGTTTAACCCTATTCCCCAACCGACGGCTATTAAACTAACAGAACACCTGCGGAGCCCCAGAGACCTTGCAGAGATGAACGTGCGCCTGTGCTGCGGATCACTAGCCCTACCAGTCTGTGTCAGACTTAGATTTCACTGTAGCAACCCATCTATAGCTTTAAAGTGGGTATTTGTGATGTAACAGTTCCATAAATCTAATCGCTCGGGTACTTCCATTCCCTGTATTGATCTCATGTGCAGTTTTGAAAGAAACACATGTTATAGCAAACAGCTTTTACTATTTCAATTCCTATGTCATTTCAGCTCAGCAGCGCCTTCAAAGTCAAAGAATGTTACTGGCACTTGAGCATGTCAGTCATTCAATTTTTCTATACCTACTTATTTTAGATTTAATATCATTTTAATCAATTCTTAAAAACGGAACAGAATTAATTACTGGTGGGACAGAGAGAGAAACCCTTAGGGCAATTAAATAAATATTTGTATATTCATCGGAAGGCATCGGTATCAAACTAAATGTGTAATAGCTTTTCATACTCAATCAAAAATAGCAAATATACAAACACTGTTTTCCAAGGAATTATTCTGTCACATTTTTTCATAAAAAAGTATATTATATATATATATATATATATATATATATATATATATATATATATATATATATATATATATAGACACACACACACACAGTATATATAATGAATTTGATTCTGTTTTATTATTTATGTCATTAAGTAGTCCATTTTGGGGTGTTCTGATTGAGATCAAAGGGTTTAATGTTTCCCCAACAGAATAAGCTCAAGACAGGCAGCAGTATTTCTGGTCCTCGTTTTTTTTATTAGGTTATCTCCCCTATGTAGGTCAGGAACAGTGGCTTCTAATGTGGAAGGAGGGACCGTAGCAGATGCTTGCTCCTCTGTGACTATCTCCTGCCGAGAGACTGCCACTGAAACTTTCCTAGGCAATTCTCAATAGCAGAGGATCTTCAAGGCACTTTGAGAAAAACAACCCTTTAGATCGCTCTGAGACAATTGTGACAGGAATTATATATTGCAAAATATATTTATATTTAGTAAAAAAGAAAAAAAAAGAATGTGTGTGCTATTGTGCTCCTCTCCAGAGACCTCTGGAGTAGAGGTCTTTACAGGTCTACCCAGACCTGAGGACCAGAGACCCGACCCGTACCGAACGGGTTTTAGGGTGAAAAATTGTCACGCAAGACTCGGGTCAGGTCCAGTTTTGTTTACTCAGTAATACACAAACTGAGAGAGTGACAAAAAGAGGCTCTCTTTGGTACTAAAAATCATTCTTTGTAATTCCTGTCGCGTGGATTGGCTTCCCCCAGTAGCACATGACATGGCTTGCAGAGCGCAGCAGCAGACACGTGATCCATATCGAAGGTGTTTCTTTTAGATCATTCTTAAAAGTTTGGAGTAATTGATTTGTTTAAGGACGTGAAAGAAAAACGAATTCCATGAACAAAAGCTCACAGAAAAATGAAGTCTGCGGTGTAGGAATCATGTGTTGTTATTGTGGACAAAGAAAGAAAAAGGTTTTGTAAAACACAAATGTTCCATTTGCTCTTGTGTTGTTTGTAAAAAAAAACCTGCATTTACGAGACTGTACTTCAGTTCATTTGATTTTCAGATAATGTATTTATCTTTGTATCTTTTACACAAACATCTTATATATTTAATTTTACAGTCCTCTGTGTGGGTTCGTGATGGAATAAACACTGTCTGTAGTTCAGCCAGAATTCCAGGTTGACTGGAAAAAAAACTGCATCTAGTCTGTGCATATACTACGCTGGGGAAAGGAAAAACGTTCCACTGTTTTTTCAGGCCAGGTCGGATCCGGGTCTGATAACAAGAATTTTACATCGGGTAGGGTCGGGTGGGGTAAATAATTTTCGGTTCGTAGTCGGGTCGGGTTGATAAATCTGGACCCGTGAAGACCCCTCTACTCTAGAGACAGACAATGGGTAAACCCAAATAAAACAAACACTCTAGCAATCCAACACCTGCTTACTAACATGCTAAAATTAGCAATTGTATTATTTATTTCTCATTTATGTTAGTGCATACTAGACTGAAATAACCCGTCCACTGAAGGGACTGAACAGTTTTCACTGCAGGTGGCAGCTCAAGGTGTCTCTCGTTCAGGTTTTACTGTATATTAACCTATTATTAAAATAGCATATATGACCACAATAATGTTTTTAAAAAGGCTGTCTCTCGTTCTGTGACTATTGGATACAACTTTGTATGTTTCTGAGCACTCCCCCACTTAGAAATGATCAAGTCAGTGCAGTAATGAGGTCAGGTTGTACATTATGAAACCTTGTAATTAATTTATAAATAGGTTATATATATATATATATATTCTCAAATTATTGAATTAGTTAAGGTTATCTTCCTTATAAATGTATAGTGCTGAAAGCGTTTTAACAAAAAGAAAAAACTCCCTTGAATTAAGCATTCCAAAAAGTTCAACAGATATTATGGGTTCATCTCCCAAATAGTCAGGCAATAACCAGTTTACCCATGTGCAATGAAAGCATTGACAAACAAGCTTAACAGTGGCTTCAGATTCAGGAACACATAAAAAGACCACTGTGCCAGAAGCACAAAATTAAAAAAAAAAAAAAAAGTTAGAATCTTACAGGACATTAATAGAACACAGCTAATTGAAAGCAGAGCAAACATCACCATTCTAATTATGGACTGAAGCAAACAACCTCACTCACATTACACAGTTATTTAAGACCATTCCAAGTTTCTTAAAATCCCTGAAAATGAACACTTTGAATAATATCTGGTACTTTTTCAACATTCAACCCCACACATTATCACTGAAGAACTAGTCTAATATTCTCCAGATGCTTTTCTATTAAACCACCATTTAACATTGCATTGCACCCTTGCCAAATAAAGCATGTTGTAATATATCACCCTTTAGAAGTGAATACAAGTCCCTTGTGTTGGTGCAGCTGGGAAGAAAAAGTGCATACCTTCTTTTCATTCTTGTCTTCCATAGGTCTGTGAGCTGTGCTTGGGATCCCTTCTCCAAGTAAGAACCCCAGTCTGGTCATAAGTTCCTGAACAGCAGGGGAGGAGCTTGGCTCTTTATCAGAATGCAGTTCTGGAAGAGAAATGACTCTCATTATTCCATGTTGATCTAATCTTCATGCTGCTTTGGCAACTGGTTCTGCCTGGAGATCCCACAATAGCAACTCCAGTCCAAAACCATACATCTAAATAGAAAAAAATGTGAAGACAGCCTTGTCTTTGCAGAGATCAATACAGCAATGCACTTAATTCCTGGTGACCACACTGCAAGTAAACACAGCATCCGTAAGTCACAAATCACCTTCTAATTGTCAGCAAGAGGTGTTGGTGAATCTATTGTGTCCGTGGCTTTGCCAACAGATCAGTATCAATATACAGTTCAGCAATGCAATTACTGTGCAGTATCTTCGTTCAATCAAAACAGGAGAATTCTTGCCAAAAGAATGCTGACAATGTTAAAACTAATTTCCCTTGTAACTAAGTTACAAAAAAATAAAATGTTTCTATTATTTTTTTCAGCTTCCGAGTGAATATAATTCTGCACACTTTTTTTATTCCCTGGGGGCTTTGTCTGGCAAAATTAAGTTATTACGTTTGATTTTATCTGTACATCTTTCTTGAGTCCTTTGCCTGAGAGTTATTAATAACTTCTAAGAAGCAATACAATACTGGGCAACTAGATGATTAAATACCTGCTTCCTAAAGTTTAAGCTATTATATACTTGAAAAGATGTCTAGTGTTTCTATCCAGATGCTTCTTAATAAAAAAAAAATGGCAGTCTGTAACATCTGAAAGCTTGAGAGCCTGAGCTTCCTCCAACATGTGTTTCACTAGCTCTGTTCAACCGCTGACGAGTTTACAAGGGGCATTACTTTGAACGCTGTGACAGACATTAAAGAATGTTTGATATTTCACGTAGTAAACAGCAAAGGAACAAAGAGACTTCAAATAAAGTTTGTGTGCGTCGTTTATATAGTGGGCCTATAAATATTTCTGTAGGTCACTAAATGCTCATTTTACGAGTTAAAGGTGTTATCGTGAAGGCGTAGTGAGCCTAATACAAAACAAAATTAGTCCAGAATGCATATTTTTCTTCTGAATGATCAAGTTGTTTCAGAGAACTATACTAGTTAAATGATGGGTAAGCACTAGTGTATCAATTCAAACACATCAATCTTCGTGCACTATTTCCAGCAGATTGTAGGCAAGTATGTTAATATTATGTCATAATAACATGCTCTTTTTCATGTATCTTCGTTGATACATACATACATATATATATTATTAATACACAGGCCTATATACTTGGAAGCAGTCTTCAGGGAATTAATTAAGCTATTACACGCTCAGAGTGTTTACCTCCATTTTGAACTTCTACTATAAAGTCGACCCTTCCAGTCCCGGTCTGTGGCCCAATAACATCCCAAATAGTTTAAATGAAACCTTCCCACGTGTCCTTAAAGTGCTTGATTTTTCTTTTTCAATACACAGTCAATTCTCGTTAAAACAAACTTGGATTAAACTAATTTCCTGATACTATGAATTGTCGACAAAGTCCCAGCCAAATTACTTCTTGTAATATGAATTCACTTAATACGAATTTCCTATGTGTGCCAATTATTTTGGAGCAAATTGCCCTAGTTCAGACAGCCGAGTATAAAGGATATTGGGAAATGTATTGACTTTCATCCAGATTGGCGCCTCTGTACTGTATTTTAGTGCTGTTTTGGGACCACTCATCCTATGATGTATTTTAAGTCCCCATAGTGCACGAAGCAGCGCCAAAACATGCACTATCCTTGCAAACAAAAGTGGAGGTGCTGAAAGCGATGGATAATGCACCACCAACAAGGAAAAGAACGATTTCAACATTCCCGCAAACACTTTGTCAACCATTCTGAAAAACTGTAATGAACAGCAAACTGTGGATGCTCAATACCCTGATGCTGAGGAGGCCTTGTTTTTTGTGGTTTAAAAATGCCTGTGATATGAATGGGACATGCAGGTTTCAAGTGCAGTTAATTTGCAATGCATGCTTTTTAAAAGTTGACTTACAACCATATTTTCAATAAAATGCACAGTACTTAAATTGTAATACTTTCCATTGTACTGCAACTGAAATTTGATTTCAGTGTTACTGTAACTTCAAGAAAAACTGACAGTATGCATTTGACTTAGACCCTGATAATAATAATTAATTTCGTATTCGTATTAATGAGAGTTGACTGTACCAAATAAACCTGAAGTGGAAAGACCATCCACAAGAATTGCCCAGCCTTGGTCTACAGTAGTGGGTGTCTCTTTACTGTATCTAGCGGAGTCAAAACCATCATGTTGGTTTTCCAAAACGATAAGCATCCTGTCACACCAGAATCCATCAGGTGTATAGCATTTAGTTTAGTTTCACTGGATTCTCTAGAGACTTCAGACATTTCCTAAAAAAAAAAAAAAAAACATCTACAAATACTTTAATCCAACATGGTAATGCTTTACTGTTATTTTTATAACCCAGAATGAATCTCCTCAAATGGCCTCAACAGATGTATGTCTACAGCAGCAGTTAATAATCCCTCTTCCTTCCTAATTCCAGACAGTGTCTGTCTACAGTAATCTCTCAGAGTACCGGGGATACAGGGAGAACAGCACATGGCAGTGGACCTCCTCCAGACTCAGCTACCCATAATGCTCTGCTAATTATTTTCATTCAAAATCTCCAGTAAAACATTCAAAGAATGTTAAGTAACAGATTTTAATTAAGTACAAAGACATTAATTGAGATTTTTTTCAATGTAAATTAAATCAATATTATACACATAGAATGTTATGAAGACTATGTTTCGATGACAGAAGTCTCATGTCATTCTGTCACAGCTTACCATGTCCTTGTGGTCCCCTGTGCAACATTTTCATACTGTACTTCCTTTGCACTGCTAATGTAGGTCTCGTTTTTTTGTTAAATGTTAAAGCTCTCTGCTTCCATCCACCCCATAATGTACGTACTGTATGGCCTCTAGTACTTTTTATTCACATATATTAAAGCACAGAATCACATCCACAGAATAAAAGGTATTCCAAGATCAGTTCTCCTACCCTCCTCATTGCCCCCTTTAAGTGCTGATAGGAGATAAGCTACAACATCAAATTACTTTTACCTGTTTAACTACAATCTTCACACATCAATGTCTCACCACCACACCAGTATACTGTGAAGGATACAGGCAGAGACAGCTGAAAAGAGAGAGAACTAGATATGCCCTGGACAACACCATCACAACACACACAGCATATAATGCAGTACTACAGAAGACTTTTACGTATGATCATTTTAGCATACATCTGAAAGTAATGCACACCAATGCTAGAGAAAATAAGATAATTATGTTTGTTTTTTGTTTTTTTAAATGCAAATCCCGCTGAGGCTCGGTTAAATAATGTGCCGAGTCAACCTTCACCACTTTTCAGACGTTTTCTGCCAATGATACTGTCAGAATGAAAATACTGTCAAGATGCTGCAATAATATTGGTCTCTGTCAGCCAAAACGGACTGAATGGCAGCCTTCTTAATTATTGTAACAAGAGCAGTGGCAGGATGTTAGGATAGCAATAACCATTTGTGGATTGTAGGTTAATAAGTGCTAGGAGTAAGTCATTATTTTCTTTGGTTTGTTTGTAAAAAACCACACCTTGTCTGCAAGTCGCTACAGCTGTGTTTAGGCTGTCATAACATTGGTGACATTGTCAAATGAAATAACAGGTCCAAGGAAAACGTAATAGCAGAGTTACATTGTAACACTTCACAGTAAAATTGGAGTTTCAAGGTTGGCAATTTTAAAAGATCAATATGGAAAGCATGCGCATGATTCAGAGTAATCGTATGTGTCTTTTTGCAGGTGGTACGGTAATCATCGCATCAACAGAATGGATTCACTTACGGCCTGGAAGTGGAAATAACTATCTTCATGTTTATACTTTTGGACCTATCTATGTTTGAAGTACACCAAAACAAAGAAAACATTTTCAGTTGATTGCTGTCCAGATGGTTTCAGAAATTGATCCTGAATCAATCTTGTCTGCCTCAGACATGGATTTGGATGAGATACAACAGTTTCAAGTAAGACAAATATTGTAAAACAAATATACTGCTGGTATGCCAAAACGTATATCCCAAAAGAAAACTGTATGTGCATTTTACTTTGCAAAAACTGTCAAGCTTGGTGTGCTTACAAAGAATGATTTGTATTGTTTAAAATAAACAAACCTTGTAATTCTAGATTTTTCTTGCTTTTTGAATTATGTTCATTTGAACAAAACAGACAGAATCTCAATTTCTTGCACAAATCCTCAAGAATCTACAGAAGGGTTTTAGAATTATTCTGGGGTCTAAAGGGTTAAAAGCATAAAAAAAACAAGAAAATAGTATTTATAACACAAGAGAATAGGGCCTAGTAATATTTGTCATATGGTACAATAGAGCAAATTAAAAGCCTTGATTGGTTATCTTTCCTTTAAAAAAATCCACTCAGAAAAAGACAGGCTGCCTCTCAAGAGGAGGGTTAATTATGCCTTGATTAGAAAAAATCAGTATGGACATCCCTATGAGCTTCTCGATACCAGCTGCTAACCTGGCAAGGAAAGAGGCATCTCTAGCAGTGTAGGCCTATTAACAACCAGCACACAGCTCGTCTTGCAGCAGAGAGCAAAAACTGCTCAGGTATTTGCACTGCCATTTAAGACATGCACAAAACTATTATTTGATCAATTCTGGAACAATTGCAGAAACCAATGTTTTGGATGAAAACAAATCTCAAAATAACCCACCCAGTCCTTCTGCATTGGTAAACGGATAACATTTGGGGTCAGATTTGGTTAAAACAGAGAATGCCCTACCATTCATGCATCACAAACCACAAATACTTTTTGGGGCCACTGTTGCTACTTTGCTGGCAACTGTACAAAAAATATAAATATTGTTATGTAATGAGTGTTTTTCAGAACAATCTAGTTGTTTTTTTACACTGGCTTCCTGAGTTTTAGAATGCATTTGAACATTATTCTGAGGCCCTTTATGGTCTTATGTCCAAGACTTCCAATCATTATCTTCCCAGAAATTCTATGAGATTACAAAATGCTGAATCTATTGGTGATTCAAAAAAAGTTTGAAGTTGCTTTCCCCCTTGTCTGTGGAAATCAATCCCAGCTGATATAAAGAAGGCCAGCAATGAATCTTTTAAATATTGGTGGCAGGCGTTTTGTGTAATTGATTGATTATAACATAAATCAGAGCATGCTGTGATGTCTCGGTTTGAAAAGCGCAACATACAAGAATAGTGTAAGTTATTCCCTCCAATTATTCGTTTTTCAAAAACCCAAGACAGGAAAATAATACAAACGTATTACTCACTGATTTCTCATTACAAATGGAAAAAATATAACTTGACATCACTGGTAGCAGCCGGTCACTTTATTTTTATCATTAGCAGCAGTACACCACAGGTCATTGCTCAGGCTTCAACACCTTTTCAAAAAGATCAATGCACGCTTTACTTGACTACCCCTCATTACACACGACTTTGTATTTAAGAGCTGGTAAAAACAAGAGATGGTATGGTATGGTATGGTATAGTATGGTATGGTATGGTATAGTATTCAACCTTGCAGTTAACAATTGGGATTCTTCATTTATTTAAATTTTTGTTAAATGTTTTTTGTTGTATCAATACATGAATCCAAATAGGAGTGCAAAGAAGGGGAAACCTCTGGATTAACGTAGTAAACGGCTATCACCGCTAAACAGAAATCATATTTTAGTACAACACTTAACATGACTGTGGGACACTGCAGCTTTCCAATACGATTTAAAATGTGATCTAACCTGTTTGTAGTGTATGTTTTACATTGTACTGTTCTGTGACACAATGCCACTCAGCAGAGTTGTCTTTTAGGCTTGATATGGATTTCGGTAGTTTCACCAGGCAATTACAACCCAGTGTGGCTAGGTGATAAAAAGCAGTGTCAACAATTGACCCAAAGATTTCCTCTGCTAGTCAGGGGATGCTACATGAAAAAGGAGTTCATATGCCAATGAAAGCCATTGAAATATTGATTGTACAGTTAGCCTTAATTATAGCTTGTTCATCCTAAACTGTGCAATGAGGAGTCGTTTCCGCTGCCTATGGCTACAAAACTGCAAATCAGCATAACCTTTTTTATGGAATCTGTGAGTCTGCAGTAGAAGAGCTTAAGAAGTTCAAGTTACTTCACAAGGTTTCAAAAGCTGTACATGTAACTTAGAATGCATCTTTTATGCACCATTTAAAAGGATGGCCCTCTGTACCATCCACACTATGTTACAAAGCAATCATTAAATGTCTTCATTGTTTCTTTTATTTCTTTTTATCTATAACCTTCACAAGACACGAAGGCGGCCAACATCAGGAAGAGCAGACACAATGATAGACTTTCTAAATCCCTGCTGTTCTAACTTATCCCTGGCTGAAGCACTGTATGAACAGGTATTTGGCCTCACTAACAAGGTATTCATTTAGCGCACAGGACTGCACAAGGCTCAATCTACATAAGACCATGCACAGCCATTAAATCCTGATTTTAGTTGGTAGTCTGAGTTTAGGAGACATTAGAATACTAATCCACTGACAGTGCATAAACCCACTAACTGAATTGTTCTACTACTTGTCAGTACCTTCCAATTGCAGTACATTGTACCTGTAAAGCAACAGAGTTATCCTAAATAATTGCCACCTTTTTGAACGTGCGTCACAGATTTTGGCATGACAAATCAAACTGCAACATTCTTTCTGCAACAGTTATAAAAAAATAAATAAAAAAAGCAAACTCTCATCATCACCAGATTCTTTATTTGATATCTTTCAATCTCTTTTCTGTTTTGAACCAAAAGACCAATGTTTTGCTACATAGCAACTGTTTAACATGCATATGGTGTAGCTTCTCCTTCTCTCCCCCCAGCCCCTCCCCCCAAGAAAAAAGACTTCAAAACCCAAGGGAAGGATTTAAAAGACCCCATCTTGACAAGGGAAAGCATTACGCGAAAAATTATACTGTGCCACCAACGAAGCGAACAGCTGAAAATTCTCTTGCGATTACTTCTTGTAACGCTGCTGGTGGCTTTCACTCAACTTCCATTACTCTACAGTTCACACACACAAATCTATTTTTGACACTTAATTTAACCACAGCACTGTGTTTATCTCCACCGTTGGCACAGACACCTGATGGAAAGCAATTGAAAACCAAGAGTATTTAATATAGATTCCCGCGCATCCTCCCGAATAACTCTGAAAGAAAACAGAACAAAAAAAATCTGAAAGAAAACAGAACAGAAAAATAAAACATAAACTAAGTTCATTCTGCAGAAAGAAACAGTCCTTCAAAGCAACAACAAAAAAAAGAGAGAGAGAATTCAACGCGAGAACAAACAAGATGGTTCTGTCACTCGGTTCAAAATCTGGCTGCCCTCGTACTGCTTTACAATAAAAGTTTCAGTGCTCCAGGGTGCAGGCACTTTTCAATGAAACAGCCCCTGAAAAAGAAGTCTGTCTGCAAAACACTGAAACATGGAGGAATGGTTTTTCTGAGTACGTTTTAATACACTTTAGACAATGGATTATTCATACGTTACATATATATTTACACCAGAAAATCTTACAAATCTAAGGATATATTAACCTCTTATTAAAATTAAAAATGAACAAATCTTGCTTCCAAATAAGAATACTTTTCTTAAAGTTGTCTTTAAGAAAAGTATTCTTATTTGGATTCTACTTTCAGAAACATTTTGACTTCAGGCAAAATCAGGAAATATTTTTGATGTGACCATGTGAATTTGCAAGACGGCATCTTCCTTTGCCAACAAGAGTGGTTTGGACAGTTGCTAAAAATCAACAGTTTTATTGATATGTGTGACAGATTAACCATTGAGTGGCATTTCTGTGATAAAAATGGTTTCCAAAAAGAAAAAAAAAAAGAAAAAATACTGAAGAAACATGTTTACCTAACATGTATATCGGTGCGCATGTCGGGCTTCAGAGTTATTGTAATACTGTCAATGTTTAGAGGAACACCACTGTTTGGACAGGATCTTTGTGTTTAGGGAGTGTAAACTTCAAAGCTTTCTCAGTATGGTAGTTCTATAATTACTATACCAACTCCTTCGTCCCCTTTCTATACTGTATAGTATCTCCCGACCAAGAAGTTTACAATTACAACATGTTACTGATATCAAATCTCAACTGGCCTCTGAAACATGAGTCAGCCATGCACCCGTCAATTAAAAACACACTGGCACTTGTTTCTGCACTGGTAACTAAGGACATGTAGAAACTTGCCCCTGGGTGGAAATTGCTTCTACTAACCCACACCCATATCAAGCCAGTCTCAAAAGTGTCAAGTCAAAACATTAACTTTCCCACCCAACTAGAAAGACAAAGAGACAGTAAACAAAGCACTGTATAGCAATAAAATTGATAATACATGAAAACAAATAGGTTTGTAATTTGGTACTTTAAAATAACAAATACAGTACATGAACTACATATGTTTTTAAGAATCAATAACCAACGCTAGCAATATACTTTATTATAAAATGACTAGATATTTCCAATTCACAAATACAGGATTTTCAATTCAAACAACTAACTCCCTGGAGTGTTTCTGCTGTTTCCATGTGACACAGCAAATTAAAGATTACATTTATTACCGTTCTTCTGCCTGTTGTCTTGTAAATGAGACGCCAGCTACAGCACAGGCTCTGCACAAATAGAAAAATAACAGGCAATGCCTCCCAATATATTCACACCTAGAGTGGCTCTTAAGCAGGTCTCATGAACACAATGAAAAGCTGTCTCAAGCAGCCCCACAGCACAGCTCACCACTGCCAAAAAATTCCAAAGGATGAGACGCATCATTCAGAGGGCTTTTAAGCAAAACCTTTTCAGGATTACTCTGCCGTCAAAGCCGTATCGTTACAGTCTGTTTATCAACTGTACCTGCAAAGTTTGCTGCTCGTATTAACAACAATAAAAGGAAAACAATTCACAAAATAAAACAAACACTGTTCTTACCATTCTGGGGAGGCTGCTTCGTCTCCGACACTTTCCTTAGTGCCGTAACAACTGCATCCCCGGGAACTCTGGGGCTTTCTACATACTTTGGCTTCCTGATCGGACCTGCAGTGAGAAAAAATTCATTCTGGATTAAGTTTTTCCAGATGGGATTTAAGATCAGGAATTTGAATCTCCTTGCGGAGACTGCGCTGGTTCAGAAGCATGAAACCCAGTTCCCAAGCTGGGAACTGCTTTTTCAACAGGACTGTATAGCCCACAGAGGAACACTTTTGGAATGTAAACTGTGGCAGGAAACCAGAGTAATTCATTAGAGAACTACTTGCAGACTTAATCCAATGTATGCAATCAGCTAGCTCATATCTTTAGCAGCCCTTGCTCCACTGGATATTTTGCTTTGGCTTCAAATCAGTTTTCCCTAGATCTCTACTTGGTGGACAGGGATTATAAACAGACAGCCTGTGGCATTAACACTGCTCAGTGCTGCTGCAGCCTAACAGCCATCTATCTGGGGGTATTTTATCCAACTCGTGACGCACATTTTGAATGAAGATATATTTCTTCTTAGCAACTATCTGTGCACAGAGCTGCTGTGTACTACTCCTTCTCACTCATCCTCAGGTCACAGTCCTGCGGCCTGCTTTAAAAGAAAGGTCTACTACAGTATGCCGTGGACAGTACATTGCATTCCTACAGTGTTTCTAATCCCCGACATATGACAGTACTTGTATAACAATTGTTTATTATCCAAGTAAAATATCCATTAAATGTTCTTGTATATATAAAGTAACAGATTTGAATAAATTATAAAAAATAAAATCTGTTATGAAAATAGGCCTCATGTTTGTTTATCTATTTGCTGCTCCTTTGTTTTTATACTGGGAATAAAGTTTTTTGACTTTGTTAAATACATATTGTTAATGTATGGAATTCCATCCATACATTCACAGAATATCCAAGTAGTACATGTTAGTAAATGGCAACCAGGGCGGTAGCCAGCCATGAACAATCACTGAGGCACTTGCCCATGCACTGCGGCTAAGCAACGTGTAAGAGGGTGTAATAAATAATTAATTATTTGTATGACTTTAACCGAGGCCCGTGCCTCGGGTGCCTCTAAGCTGGCTACAGCCTTGGTAACTGTAGTGTAGCTAAATGTCCCATGGTACTTAATGTATCCACATTTTGAATGGAAATAAAAAACTGTGTACTGTTTGGAAAAAACACACACACACAATGGAGTTTGGCTTTAATGAGAACTGGTGTATATAGAAATCAGAGATCACAGTATCCACTAATCCCTTGATTTAGCCACTTAGCCTCCACAAATTACTGCTTGCTTACTGTATAACATTCTGAACATTGAGCAACAACTTGATCTCTACTGTCCTCTATAGGCCATTGACCTGAAATGTAAAACTCGGCTCATTGGTTCTAATCTGGAGAAAATTACATATTATTACTGCTCTTCTGTTTGTAATTTATCCTCAATACATGCAGAGATGTATGTCGTTATACCTGCTGTAGCATTTAGGTTTCAAATAACTCATTAGGCAAATCTGAAAAATGCATGTAAAATAAAACTGCAATATAATTGAAAAATCATTTTGGGGGTGTACATAGGTTACATTTTGATACACAAGGCAAAGGCCAGTTAAGATAATTCCAATTACACTCAAGACTCAACAAGTAAACACATACTCTGTTTACACGAGCAACTTTGAAGCTTTGAGGCGGCTTAGGTCTTGTTTTTCTGTAGTATAAATGCAGCCGTCCCAGGCTTTATTTTTTAAATTGTATCATCGATAGATAGATTGTTAGTATAAGGTAAAGTTCTGGGGGAGAATGTACACAATTCAAAGTTGCAGATGTTTCTTTTTAGCTATTAAGTGAATGAGTTTCGCTTTTGTTGAATAACAAAAGTAAGTATTTTTCATGAGTAAGAAAATAAATGGGAGTTATTGTTTACATTTACATATAAGTGTAAACGATGTGGCTCAAATGATAAGACTCTTTCAACCTGATCGGCTCTAAGTCAGCTCAGGTCCAAGTTGTAAGTGTAAATACACTAAAATATACAGAATGCGAGCAGCCTATCATAATACACTCATCTGAGAAGTCAGTTTACTAACATGCATTACAATAATAAAACTCATTAACACTTCAATACATACTGTAAGACCACACAACGCAACTTCCCACACACTGCACAAGAGGCTTTAAAGATCTGTGCCCTACTGCTTTTTCATCCTCGGGCAAAAGTAACTTGTTTACTGAGAACATTACAATGAATAAGGCTTATGAACAATAATCAGAGTCAGATACCTGGGAGCTTTTCCAAAAATATTACCCAGCTCTAATCTCTTCAAAGAGAAGCTGAGAGCCAATACAAATGACAACGGCGTCTTCTTTTACCTGTTGGTAATGCAAATTTACAGACACTATTACATGTTAATGTAACTTCATTTAAAAGTGCTTCATTAACTGTTCTAGATGCCAGGTTGTCATATTCCAAGATGGATAGCAGAGTCTGGAAAGACATTGTTTAATTTTCCTGATGAATTTCAGTGCTCCTGGAATGGAATGGAGGACTGTTCCTTGCCTCAGGCTTGCCCTTGAGGGACCAGCACGGGCAGTGAGCAGTTCACTGCATGGTGCCAATCAAACCAGTGTCCTTTCTTATCAACACTACCTGCAAAGGTGCCAATTGTGCCAAATTACGTGGTCGTTAAAGAGAGGTGGACTTGTTATCTAAATTGAACAACCCGGTCCTCGCCTCCATGGTATTGTTTCATGTTAAAATATCTAATTCTGGGTGAAACATGGGAAAGCATGGTGGATGGGTACCACTATACCCTTTGACTCTCTGTATCAGACATTTGAAAGTGATTCCTCTATCCTGGGATCTGAGCCAGCGAGTCACGACAGGGATGTTCCAGATGGCAGAATGTGCAGGCCAGGTGGATCATGAGCCCTGTCCAGCAGAGTGGAGGCTCAGAATCCAGAGCAGGAAAACACTGCAGCTACGAGCAAAGAGAATTACAAAACACCTCCAGCAGGGGTTGCTGGAGAGCATAATCCAAATGGGATTTGATACTATAAAGAGGTGGGGTGTTACATGTGCTGTTAAATATATATTTTTGCTTCTGCATAAAAGTACACACATACTGTACAGCGGTTCACCCATTAGTGGTTGCATAACACACATTTTGTAGTCAAAATACATTTAGAAAAGCCTTTGACCCTGTCTGGAAGGTCTTGGTCACACAGAGAGCTGGTGAAATACAGGAACGGTCAACAGTCTGTCAGGAGCAGGCACATGAGAGAAGATCTGTAATGCAATGATACACTTGCAGTCTTAACAGTCAGTGGACCAAGTACTGTAGAAGGTATGCAAAAAAAATGTAACAATGCAAAAGTCAAGATGTACAGTAGAGTCTAAGTATGTTAGAAATAACCTACTGTATTCTTATGCTGTACAGTATATGTAACTTTTACAGGATGGGGCATGTGAGCAACAGAATGCATTTGTTTTTTTCTTTAAAAACATCAAAGAACATCAGGAAGGCAGTTGGGGGCGTGCTCAAGCATTCCTCAACCAAAAAGTCTTCAGGCTCTTTTAATACTTCTTTCCTCTTCATACGCATCATCCTCTATGTAAAACAAAGCCCTGCTTTCTATTCTTGGGACATAGAGTATAATTCAGCTTGTAACATGAAAGGTTATGTTGGAGCGAAAATCCTTGTGGAATGGGTTATCCAGCCCACACGGCAGATATGGAAACAAAACCGATTACTTAGGAACAGAATGTTGCTTTGATGTCTAATTAACCCTTTGGGAACTTTTCAGACAATATTGGAAAACAGAAAAGGAAAATTTGACTTCAGGTCCCACAGGCAGACAATGGAACACAGCGTTACCGGTGCTACCTGCAGTGCTAACACCACAATGCACAGCAAGTCATGTATCTTTAACCACGTTCTTGGGTCTGGTTTAGACCCCCCCCCCCCTCCTCCTCTTCTGCTGTTGCTTCTCTCACATCACTTCAAATCCCAGGTGTGCTGGGCAAGGGAGCTGTTGTGCACTTGCTTACGGCAGAGCCACTGACAAAACACTAAAGTAGGAATTGTTACCTGATTATGGTGAAACATTATATGATGCAGCTGACATACACCAAGTCTCTGCAGGCTTTCCTCACGATGCCATTTTCACTACACTAAAGATAAATAATTCAAATGCCTTTTGTCCCAGAGGTTACCTCATTTTAATATGTGTTTGCTGTAAATGATTAAATATGTCAGTTTGTAGTAAACTCTTAAAGGTACAGTACAGTGAGCAGCTTTTATATTTGGGGTTGGTGTTGGGGGTTCAAATTTTTGGGCTTATTTACTGATTTATCACTCCATTACCTTTTTATGATGTTTGCATTTAATCATTATGAATGGTTCCAAGTTCTGTTCTTTTTTCTCTATTTACTAATATTTACTTGTTATTTACCAAAAAAACACCTGGGCTTTCATGTGTAAAGACCCCAGAATGTAATAGCCAGGCAGTCTACAAACAACTGTATTTTACATGTGAACAAAGAGGTGCTATCTTTATATATGGATTAGAAGCGACCAATAACACCAGGAGAGAAACACTATTATATTCTACTCATGTATGCAAATTCTGTGCAAAGAAAAGGCGCATGAAAGGATTCATTCTAAATTAATCACAATTAATTTCACATTTATATCAATTTCATGGCTATATCTCTAAACCCTAGAGTAATCCTCATTACACTTTTATCCAATTCCTTTCTGTTTTTGACATTCTTAATCACTTTAGTTTTAACTCTGTTTGGAACAGCATTACCTTTTGACAATTCTCCAGTATTTCTGTGTTAAGATTCTTTTCTATTGTATATTCTTCTAGCTAAACATTGTAGGCTGCATAACTGATATTAGGGTTACCAGACATCCCAGGAAAACTGTACTTTGAAGAAATTCAATCTACCTAAATCAAAAGTATAATAAATGTTTGCAAGCTGCTGCTTATACTTTAAAGTGGATAATATTTAGAGCTTGTACTGGCTGCAGAAAAACACACATTTCAGCATTACTATACAATTCATTAAAATGTAAACACGATATTTTAAAATCAGGTTCAACCACTGAACCTTCAAATACATCTGAAAATTTTTTTAAAAAATCAAGTCTTTGCCTCTGCCTGACTGAAATGCCAACCGCTCTGAAGTGAAAACAGATACCAGTGAAGTGTTTAGCAGACACCTCGGAAGCATACAAAAATAATAAAAACAAAAATGTTGCTCTTATTGTATTACTTGTATTGTAACGCTTGAAATGTTTTTGCTTACGATTGTAAGTCGCCCTGGATAAGGGCGTCTGCTAAGAAATAAATAATAATAATAATAATAATAATAATAATAAACATGTATTCAATGTTTACTAAATAATTCATGGACTTGGAAATCATTTCTTCTATTCCTGCTTACTTAAGATTTGGGATGCAAATATGTTCTTTTGTAGAGAGAACTTTTAAAAAGTGACATGTACTGTAGGGTGATTTCAAAGTTGCTTGACTTACTCCGTGGAATATTGATTCCCAATGATAGATTTAAATTTCAAAGACAATGATCATCAATGGAAATGTATTGAAATGGAGCCTTATGAAAAGGTGCTTCAACTAACAACTCTCTGCTGACAAAACAAAGCAGAGTCATGTCTGCCTTGGTCCCCTGTTCCAGCGACAGTGACCAATCTCCCCATTAATAATGGTAATGTGTAGCCTTATGTAAATAAACCACATATGTCCTGTCTTGCCTTTCTAGCTGTTTCATTGTCTCTAATGCGGTGCCCGCAGCCTAGAGAGGGTTCTGCTTCATACAAACACATTTTACCTGCCAGGTCTTTCATTGGTTAAATATTACTGTAGAAGGCTCCGTTGCTTACTGTATGCCCAGCAATGTTGAGTGACTTGATTACAACTTTAAATTCTGTGGATAATTTAAAGCAATGTTCTCATCTGCTTAACTTTCCAAATTACTAAATAAGGTTCACACAATTAGGGGTACATACAGTACTGTATTAGGACCCATCAACCTACAGTCTAACAGGACTGAGAAGTTAAAATAACACTAAGTAAACCGTACAGTTTTCTGCTGGAGTTGCTTTGCCTGGCATCTTTCCTTGATTTTATAGTGTTTAAGCTGTTATACACTGGGGCCCTAGAGAAGATAATGAGGTAAATGTATCACAGAAAAGCAGAAACAGGCCCCTGTGTACCCCATCTGACCAATCCTTCCTGATCATTTGAGAATGAGACGTTCATACACTGCTACAGTACATCAGTCCAGGCATTTTCTTCTGAACTCTGTGTGAACTGAATCCTGCCGTTGGAGAAACACTGTATGCTTTACCGACTTGTTATAAGAGCTACACCCTAATATTTGTAATGTGCAATTAAGAGTTGTGGAACTTTGTGAAATTATAGATTTGCTGTCTCATCCTCCAGTTAATTTAACTTGAATTCCTCCGGTGTTATAAGTCAACAACATTGCCATCTTCAGTCTATGAAACTGCTGCTTTAGCCAAAAAATGTGGAAAATCAACCTTTCGATACTTGCTGGCCATACAATTTATCATTGTAATGAGCAGACTGCAGAGGAGCACCTGTAATTAAAATAATTTTCAGTAAAGGTCTGTTCTGTGGAATTAGCACTCCAGCACAGTGTTCACTGCTCACAGATGCAAAAACCTGGTGTAAAATACATTACGTTCAGTCACTTAATTTAAAAACTAAAGTTTTTCATAGTCTTGTTAATATATAAAGTAAAATAAATAAAGATAATAAGATAATAATAAATATAAAGAAGACAATATATTTCCTTTTAGTACACCTATGTATTCTATGGTTATGGTTCGTAAGTGTGTTATTCTTAGATTAGTAAGTTCATGATGAAATTTGTTTAAAACGTTTGTTAGTTTGGCTTATTTGTACATGCACAAGCCATGCCAAATGTATCTATCAAACGCAAAAAAGGCTAGGATCATAAACTTTTTGTCCCTCCTTTATGAAATGGAACTACATTTAAGGAGAAAAGCATAGTCATTATTTTAACGTTTCTGAAAGAAATTGACCTTCAAAAGATTGATATTGGATAATTTCAAGATCAGTTAGCAAACCTGTAGTGTGAACAGCAATAGCCCCAACAGGGCTGAAATAATGTCATACTGTACAGACCAAATCCTCCAGACTGTGCTGTCTCAATTTTCAATGGTTCCCACAAGAAGCTCTGAAGGCAGAAAAAGAATAAAAGGGAAAACAGAAGCAAGGTATTGTAAAGGCCAATGAGGGAGCTTTGGGAAATTTACAATACACAACTAAAAAGAGATATCGGGAGCAATGAGGCATCAAAAGTTCGAGATGGCACCCTATCATTTATCTCTGCAGAATATGTGACTGCCTTCATTAGTTAAAATGTAACTCAAAAATAAAAACTGCCGATTTGTATTATTTGTATTTGCTCGCTGCTTTGTATTAAAATCTCTGAAAGTAACCAAGCTGATCACACATAGTCAGACCAATATGGATTTCAAAACTCGTCAAGCTAAATCTGTTCAAAGTATCTAATAAAAGGAAAACAAATGTAAATAAAATCTAACAAGCTTGTTGGCTGGCTCATCACACCCAAGGGGTTATGAATTTAAACCCCCCGTTTAGGACATGTATTGAGTTGACAGGTCTCAATAACACGCTGCATAGGGAGGTTTATCTTGACAATGGAAGAAGTAGGTAACCTTAAGTGATAGCAGAAAGAAATAATGCAGACCCCAGTCACCACGTTTATGGCTGGCTAATGATAAGCAAAGCGTACAGTGGAAAGTGAAAACTCAGGCCATGGATCCTGCAGCTATTCCAAACCCTGGGTTATCATTACCAGCAGGGCTGGAAAGACAAGAACCACAATGGTCTGTCAACCATCAACTGCAAATCCTTATTGAAATTCCAGTTTATTATTATCCCAAAGGTCCACAGAGAACTTTACCAGCATGATCTGCAGCCCTATTGTCCTGTTCATTTTGACATCCATTTAAGAGTAAATAAATAGGCCTACAATACTGTACAATTCCCACCACTACAATATGCTGCTGCAAGCTGCTACTGTTAATCACACAAAATAGTTCTATAAAATAACACTTCAGTAGATTTAGTGTTGTTTCCCACTCAGACCGGGTTACTGTACCTGGCAAGTATTCAATAAAAAAAGTGGGTTTTTAGGAGGTTACATTTTTTTTTTTTACTCAAACAAAGAATTAACATATTTTCAGGACACATTACAGAATTTGATTCATGTGGTTGAAAAAAACACCCCAGAAATCCTCTGACTATGTTTTGTTGTTTTATTTACTCAACCACGGCAATTTATTGTATATCGTGTGCTCATTATAAGGAAATTCTTTGTTGCGCACAACCAGTTCTGAAACATTATGGAGGTGACTACCATTGTTTCCCTACAATTATACTCCTTATAAGTTGAAACGTAGAGTAAGGCTTCTTATCTAAAGCTTCCAACTACCATATCTGAATAAGAGAACACAATACAGTAGAGGTTTCCACTCCAGTACATTCCAGCAGTGTTGACAGCTGTAGCAGAGATACTGATTCTCATGAGCACATTAATAAGACTCCCAACAGCAATGTTAAATAATTAATTAGAACAACAAAAAACAAAAAAAAGTGTTGTGTTTATCTTTGTGTAGTTGTCAGCAGTGTTAGCATGTAGAAAGTCTGACAAAGACTTATTTTACAGCACAATGAAAAACTCAAAACCAAGGAAATGTACGGGACACCACAATCTTGGCAGAATGAGGACTGTAAATCCATTTTGCAAGATTCTCAATTAAATGTACTGAAAAGAAAGAGAGTTGGTCTGTGCCACAAAAAACTGCCATGAATGTCCCTGTAAATTAGGTTTAAAAATGATGCTGAACATATTTGGTTCTATATGTGTTTTATTTAATAAACCCATTCATTTTAGATTTTCAGGACCATTACATTAGCTTGGCTAATGTTACACAACAATCAGTAAAACAAATGTGAGACTATGATCATGTCCAGGCCATGAATAAAACAGGATATTGTTCTGCACTTCTGTGTTTTTCAAATAACAGTACAGTACACACGATTGTTCAGAGCTGTGACAAAGGCCACTGTAGAATTATTCAATTACAACAGAAGCTCTTTGAGCAATGCCATCAAATGTAATATCCTAATACAAGAAAGCGCAGGGTCACCAAGCACCATTATCACATTAAAAAACTAAACAAAGTTTCACCTTTTCTTGCATCGCATCTTAGCTGACCTATTCTACTGCAATCAGAAGACCTCCGGTTTTCTCTGAACAAAATCTCCACAGATCCCTTGATTACTTTTTATCTCTTCACAAATATTTTCCCAGCATCAAACATGTATTCTGTTTGTTACTCAGCATGAGACAGACTTACCTCCTGTTTGTGTGCACAACGTAGTCATAATTTGTGTAAATGTATGTATGCAGGTGTGTATACACACATAACCATGTTATTTTTTTTATCAAGCAAGAGTTGTAGTCTCTATTTTTATCACTAGTGGCTGTCTGCTCTGAAATCAATTACAGTAACTATTTTAATGATTCTATCCCCTTTGCTATGTTTTAAAGGGCACATAAGGACCTTTTTATTTTATTGTGTTACATGTTCCGATGTGTTGCTACAACTGTTTACATAAGGTGTGTGTTTATTGTTTTAATTTTTTTTTATTATTTTATTTATTTATTTATTTATTTATTTTTTACATTTTGACCACTTTTTAAAAACGTTTAAATTGCATTCCCTGCCTCGAGATGGCTTCCCATGTACCCGCATGGACCTCTTAGAACTACATTTCCCATCATCCTCCTGCTCACATATGTAACTGATGGATTTACCAGTGAGGATGATGGGAAATGTAGTTCTGGGGTGTCCATACAGGCACATGGGAAGCCATCTTGAGGCAGGGAATGCAATTTAAAAGTATAAAAAGAAGTGGTCAAAATGTAAAAAAAAAAAAAAATTGAAACACACACCTTACGTAAACAGTTGTAGCAACACATGGGAACATGTAACACAATAAAATAAAAAGGTCCTTATGTGCCCTTCATTAAGAAAGCAGTGTTTCAGGTAGCAACAAGTCAAAATACAACTCATTGCTTTAAAGTTAGCACAGCTGTTAGGTTTTTTGTTTTCAGTGACGTTCACCACATTAGGGATAAAAATCCAATTAATTTAGTGTGGGTGCTATTTATACACACACTTTTAGCAACTGGCTTTGTCATACCAGGATTCAACATCAACAAAATAAACATCCAGTCTGACTAGATGCAAACCTTTTGGTTTCTTGTAGAAAGGCTATTCAAATACAAAATGTTAAGCTGAGGGAGCCACTTTTTCAGGAATGGCAGCTTGAAACCTGGTTTCAGGAGACTGGGAGACCTAGTATGAGGCAAATTTGCTGTATCAAACCCCAAGTCTCTCCTGGTGTGCCATACAGTGGCCTGAAACCTTGTCACCTGAAACCAAGTTCCAAGCCACAAAGTGACTGCTTCTAAATGTTTCACAACAAACTTACCAAATATTTAAAAATATATGTAAGTGGATAAAATAAATACATTTGTAAACTGTTTGATTACACACATAGCGTTATTACTAGGGTCAAATCTGACCCTGCACCTTCTACAACTCCTTAATTTCTAGTAATAGGCAGATGTTCGATATTTAACACAGGTGCTTTAAACTGACAAACCTAAACACATCATTATTCTGGTCACTAAAGCAGGTTCTTCTGTATCCAATTCTGTTCCCTTGTCGCACATAAACAGAGCCCACATTGGCATTGTCTAAATGTGCTCCTCCAGGGCAAGATCATGTGACCGGAACAACTGCTCTTCAGTTACTCAAGCAATATTCAGCTCAGGAAGAGTCCTGTAACCCTGTGTTTCACATAGTTTAGAATCAATGCGAGAGGTCAGGATTACCTGGAGATCTCTTACTGGACCGCGAGTGCATCATGTAGGACTGGCGAGGTAACAGGGGCGAGGAAGGGAGCGACATGGACACCCCCTTGGACAGGCTCATTCTGTACACTTCCTCTGGGACAGGCAGTGGACCGGTGCAGAAATCAGGGGGGTACCCAGCCCCGGGAGCTGTCCCTCTTCTCCGAGCGCTGTATGGGTAGAATTCTCCAGCTGAAAATAATACAAGAGTATCATTTCTGTGCAGGTTGTTTCTGCATGCATCTTGTATTGTATTACATTAACTATCAAAAGTGGATTGATCCAGTTTTGACATGAACTACAGGTTGTAGTACAGGTTCTGCTGGTTAGTATGATCTTTTCTAGATTATGTCACTTTGTAAACTGATAATATATTAAGTGATCTGTATTCTTTTTTTTTTGCTATATAATAGCCTGTGGAAATCAACAATATGTAGTTAAACAGATAGCAAGATTACAGGTTAGCAATTATAATTCTAAACGATGGTATGTTTTGGGAAAAGGTCAATCTAGTATTATGTAGATTTGTATTTGACTGTTGAAATTATAACATTTGGAAGCCTTCTTGTATTGGCTTTAAAAGCCAGCACGCTGAACATTTCTCTTAGTACTTTGTTTCTTTTTTGGAAGGTATTTTAAGCACTTCACCTGTAATAATACATTAACTATTTCAAAACAAAATATATCTCACCAAATCTAAAGGACTGAGATGCTCAAAACATTCCAAATTCAGAAGTACCAGACACACTTCTTAATGCAGACTGATTGCAAGAAGGTGACATCATCCCACTGCTATTTTGTGAGGACCACCACGTGCCACAGTATGATTAATATCTGACTTTCATCACATTTCTTTATGAAATGCTGTCAATCAAATAAGCGAACCAAAGAAAAACTAAAAGCAGGGTGACTGAATTAGATTTTTCTCAATGTGTTCAGCGCCAGGAGAATCTCATCTTGCACAACACACTAAAACGTGTGCACTGTATCAGGAAAGGCAGCTTATGGCCACAGAAAGGTATCTCATAAGTCATTTCAGACAGCCGCTGAATCAAGACATTCTCTAAGGCATCACACAATTGGTGGATAGGAAGAAAGCAGTGCAGGTGAACAAACCATTGCTATAATTCATAAAATACATTACCCGGAACTGCCAGAGCCTTTTACCATTTATTGTATTCAATTTCAGGTTAGTTTTGTATTCCTTTTTTTTTTTTTTTTTTTTTTAAACCAAGCACAACATTACATTGTTTATTACATGTGCTTTGGTGTAATTTACAATGACAGCAGACTAACATGGACACAGAAACAACGTGCATCATTGCAGCATACAGGCAGATTAATCACGGTACCAGCAAAGAGTTCATGTTTTAAATACAAAATATATTTAAATCTCAGTTTTACTGTACCATTCATGAGCATGAATTCATGAGTTTAAATCCAGACTTTTGTCCTTTCATGTGTCTGGCATAACGCATAAACTGAGCAGCTACAGCAGATTGTGAATAGTTTATCACTGAAAAGCCCATTCATATTGTGGGATTAAAAAAAAACAAAAACAAAAAAAAAAAACACACACATTAATTTCTACTACAACTTCAGTTTATTTTCTTACGCCTGTCATAAAGGCATGTTTGCCACCAGGTAAGTAACAGTAATTCCATGCTGCGTTATAAAATATTCAAAAACAGTTTAATCAATTTACACCCAATTCAATTCTGACAAGGCCACCTGTTAGTTTGCCAATTACTGTAGCAACAGCCGTTGTGGAGTAAAAACAATCACAATTTTCCAACCACTGATCAGAATGTTCTTTTCTACTGAATTCAGACTCCTTCAGTGCGAGAGGCATACTGTAGCTGGGCATAGGTATCAAATTGAACAGTTCGAATAATCGTGTTATAAAAAGCCACTTAGACTTATTCCAACTTGCCCATAAACACATCAGGATATTTCTCCTTCTTTTTCTTTCCATGTAAAACATGCCGAGCAGTGGTGTCAGAACTTGGCTGCACAATGAGTGTGAACTGTTTAGAATTAATCAAAACAGTCATTACTGTATCTATCCCAAACATAAGGAATTCACTACCTCAGCAAAGAGTAATCCAGAGCACTATGCTGTAGACAATGTCATAAAGATGTCCTTCTAAAAGCTTAGCACAGTATTGCTGCTGTTTTCCCCATGCTTTTCCTAATGTTATGCTATGCATTTACTATAGTTTACTATGTTTGATAAGCTTTACCATACCTCTCTGGGATTTACAATGCTTACTGTACCTATGCTTTCACTGTGCTTTACACTTTATAGGTTTACAATGGTAAACTTTTATAAGGGTGATTACACTTACAGGGTCAGTAAAACTTCCAAAACTATGAGGCTGTGAAAAGCAACTAAGTTTAAACAGACTCTTTTGCTATTCCAAACAGAGCAACTAAAACTTAAGTAAAGCTAAACTTCCATTCAAGCTTCCCCTGCCGACAGCACATCTGCCAATAAATCCCAGCGCTTCAAAGCAAAATTCCTATAACTGACTCAAATTCTGTGGAGGTTTTGTAATGTGGACTAATGTCAACTGGAGGCAGGTAATTTCATTTAGAGTCTGATTTGAACCCATGCCTCCTGAGAATGAGACACGTATGAGAAAAGCTAGTGCATTAACCTGCTGCATCACCTACTGTCTTTTTCATCTCCCATTTAAGTCTTGACCCTATTAGTGCAGATCGGAATAGGATCTTATGGGGCCCACGGCTTCAAAGGAAATCACAGAAAATTATAAAATAAACATCCTGCTGGCTGAGATGTTTGTTTTTTTTCTTACTGCAAACAAAGTTATAAACTAGTAGTAATTATCTTTTTCCGATTTGCCTGTACTTCATGGAAATAAAAATCAGCCAACTTAAAGAAAATGAAAACCAGAAGCACACGGGTTCACATTCATTTGAATTTTATTTTAGCATTTAAAAGCAGTGTACATGGCTTCTTATGCTGTAATCTATTCCTTCATCAGCTGTGGGGCCAGTCATTCAAATAAACCTATTATTCTGCCATGCAGCAAATCAGTGAGTGAAGAGAAGGCTGCACTGCGCTGAACTGTTATTAAGTACTGGTTGCTGCTTTCAATAACGAAAAACAGCAAGTTCCAGACATTTTCCTTCTGGTCTCAAGGCTTTAATGAAGTTTAAACTCCCACGTTTTTGTTATTTCAACCAGAGTCTCCTAATGCTCTCATCCAGATACCCACATGCCTGAAACTGAATGCTTGAATGACATAGCTAGTGCGCCACAACAGAATCACTAAACTGCCCTATTCATGCATATGTGCCTTTTTACTCCCCTTTCCCCCTCCCACCAAAATCACTGGTAACTTTCTTTTCAATTTGGCTAAACACCAATATATTAGTTTACATTTAAAAGGAAACTGACTATATGTCTGAAGAAGATTTGAATCTAACGTAAAACATAATATCATTTGGTGTCCATTTCTCTGGAAATACAGATCAGAGCAGGAGCATATACGTTGAGGTCAAAATGCAGCCAGTTCTCCAAAAGAAGTGGTTTAATCTGAAGAAATAACACTGCCTAACAAAGAGCAGTCTCTAACCTCGAATCCTGGAAACATAGGGTTTAATAACCCTGCACTGCAAACAATATCCCAACTCATGGCGTTCAGGCAATGAAGTTAAATGTGTACCAGCTATAGTTCCATTTAGGTCAGCATTATTCTGTCGAACTCGGCACAGATTTAGCAGAAACACAGGACAAACAGCTACTTGAAAAAACATCTGGATTTACACTGGGAGAGAGTAGTCTGATAGTATAGAATGTGAGTATTAGATGTCCGATTCCATCCAGCTCCTTGCACATACATTACTAAAAACCTGATTAGAGCTGGGATGTGATGTGGCGAAGCTCCAGGTTGAGTGACCCCTTGAAGCTTACCATGATAAAAGTGACCGTATACCGAGTACTATATAGTATAGCCCCAGATACGAGTTTCTAGATTCTGAAACTAGCTTCACTGCACCATGACACAAGTTAGTGTCTCCTAATCAAAATTCATCAGTTCAAACATGGCTTCCTCACCAGGCTCTGTCCACCTCGTGAGTCTAGTTTGTAACGTTAACCGAATTTGTCAAACTAAATAAAAATAAATTCCGAACTACGGCAATGTGACATCAATTTGATGAAAAGAAACACAGGGCTGCTGTACTTCGCTTCATCATATATTACTCTATTGTGGAAGACTGAAGCAAAAGAAGGTCAAGTGCTTTGATCAAGGTCATACAGCAAGTAAGTCACTATGCTGGGATTGGACACCCAGGCTCTGTGTTTGACTGTAACCAGGAGACTACAGCTTCAAAACTACTCTGTTTGTTGCCCCACTTGCCTGAACTTTGAGAGCATCAAATATACTTTGTACTAGTCCTGAGCTGACAAGAATATGCCAGAAACGAAAGGGATTTTGTGTAGATAACATGAACAGAATCCTTGTTCCTATCTATTCATAAAACATGAAGGTAAGGCAGTTAGCTGTCAGGCACTAGGCAGGCAATTCAGTTCTGGGACTCTGCCAAGGCAGCTCAAATTTGTGGTGGTTCCAGTGATTCAACTGCTACCCACGGACCAAAGCTTTTTCTGAACCCAAGTTCAAAACAATTAAAGTTTGCTGGAGCATTCCAATGTTTAACGTGCCCCTGGATACAACAGTCTGAATACATAAAATCAAGTCCACAATAAAAAGAAAATGTATTTGCAAACTTCACCTTCTGATTTGATAAAAAAAAAAAAAAAAGTATACCAGGAGATCGCTGCAATCTGTCCCACACTGCATAGCCCAGAATGCTGTTGTCTATCATTTCTGGGGACTGATTGAAAAAGGAGAAAACTTGGAAACCACATGAAAGGATAGAAGTAAAGGAGGTCAGATGGTCTGTCTTTTGTACTTTACAAGAACACATACTGTAAAAAGGTCTAAACTTGTGCTGTGGTGGGAATGAAAATACAAATGTAAAACTAAACTTGGTTGAAACAAGATATACGCAAGCACATGTTGGGGCTTGAGCTCAGGAACACTATTTAATTATTTATTTTACCACATTGAAAACTATATAAAAAAAGATTAAAAGACTTATTCTTTTTAAGACTTCAAAAGTTTGACTCCATGCCAAAAAGATGATTCCCAATTACCCTCAAGACAGTGAGAATATATATTTTTAATCTTCACTGATTAAATATTTCGATAAGAATTACTTATTTAGCCGAAACTGTAAAATGTATGGATTTTCTGTTACATTAGCGCTGAACTTTTACAATTGCTTATTTAACAATTGCTGTGCATACAACAAAAAACTACTACATACATCTTACATAACCACACACAAGATTTATCAGATTCTGATCATTTTTGGTTCTGAAACTGCCTATTGTATTTACAAGGTGATATGAAAGACAAGTGTACTTTTAATGCTAGTAGCACCCTTCTGTCAGCGATTACCAAGATAATCTGTCAGAATCATGTCTGTTGCATGACTGAAACTAACACGAAAAGCTAATAAATAAATAAAATCGAACCCAAAACAGCCTCGGATCTCTCAGTGACCACCACGGTTTACACTTCTGGTTGCCAAGGTAACGCCAATGTGACGTCCCACAACATGCCCCTTTGGCATTTGCATTTCCTGGAGAGCAGTTATCAAACCTGTCAGCTTGCACTTTTTCCCACATAATTTATTTACTCTCAGACAATAGACCCATAACCCTGACAGAACAGAAGCATGTGTGACAAACCAAAAAAAATAGTTAACGTTCAAAACGTTATGGCTCTTGATGACTATCCGTTACTTAATAGATAATGAGGTTTATGGAAAGAATGATCTACTGTAATTGTTCACAGTGGTCTTATCTGGTGACGTTAATCAAAGTGCAGTCTCTTTTCTAGTAGCTATCCACTGTCAAGCAAGTCAACTGGAATGCAAATCAGATATCTTCACGGCAACCGTCAAAAACCCCACGAAGCACAGATTTACCTCATACTGACATAAAACAGCCTCTAAGCTAAATGTTTTAACACGTGAGATTGCTTGAATACTAAATGGCCTAAGGCTAAGGCACAGCACCTCATGTTAACGCAATGTTGTTGTCATCTGTTCTGAAGGTAAGTGTGTATGTATGTGTGTGAAACCTCATTAACTGTAATTTCTTGCCAGCAAATATGAACAAGCCCAGGTTTTCAATGAAAGGCTTTGGTGGCTGTAATTAATGCAAAAGCTTTTTTTTTTTTTATCAATTTACAAAGACTTCACACCCTTGGACATTCCATCAGTGGGAAATGTTCTCGCTAGAATAATTGCCAATAAAGTCTTCCTGTGTACTTCCAAGACTGGTGTGACAGCCTCACAATGGACTTCAGGATTAATTCACAAGACAGCAAGGGCAAGTGCCACTGCAAGAATCTGGAACCAAACTCCAGCAATAACAGGGAAAGATTAACAACATTACAGTATTTGGCTCATTCTTGCTGAACTTGACCACGCTGTAGACAGGCGAATACTAGGATCGATACAGTAACTTTAGCAAATTAACAGGACTAGTTTTGTCTTGCTGATTGTTGCCACAGCAACCGTCACACTGCCACACAGGTCATGCTATTCCTGGGTGGCCAATCTCCATGTCAAAACTGATCCTAAACAAGGTCAGAGAATTACTAAAATTCAATACAAAACACAAACATTGAAGGATATTTAATTTCTCTCCACTGTAGTAATTTTTTTTTTCTTTTATAAAAGGCTTTCATTTCATCTGAGACTTGTCTGCAGACAATAGAAGAAATAACATAAGATACACAATGAACGTACTAATTAGGATTTATGAAAACTGTGGCATACGATGATGGCCGTCTTGTAATCCGTTTTTAGATCCCACAGCTCTGATGACTGAGTCCCACATCTCTGACAACAACATGTGTGTTACATTATGTAAGTCATTGATATCCAACTTCTGGCATCACCATCAGTGCCTTCAAGAACCCTTTAATTAGGGAACAAGCCAGCATTACTAAAACAAGGAATACTATAACTGCAACTGCTTCATGAAACCTTCTCTAAACTGTGATACATTCAACTTAAGAGCAGAACCGAAGGCTCACCTTATACTGCAGAAGAATAGTGACAGTAAGTTTTTGTGCTTTTCACTACCTCAGGGAGGACTTTCCAGACTCAGGTCGAATGGTAAAAACATTATCTGGACCAGACAATGTATTTCCCCTACATTGATTTTAGCCAGGAAAGCTGAAATCTTAAAGACTAACTCACTATCATCATGTACGTTTCTTGCCCTACATGCAGTAACTGTAATACAGTTTATATGCACATCTTGTATTGATGTACAAAACAAGTCTTTCATGGAGCCCCTTCACTCAGCTGCACTTACATTTTAGAGTGCAGATGTTGCTGGAAACAGTTTCATGAATAAGGTTGTAATTAGCCGTGTACATTATATGTATGCATGTATTAGTAAAGTACCCAGCCCTTTAAATTTCACCATAGCCTAATGACTTATTCTTTATCCAACATTAAAGCATGGCACAAGTGTGTCAACTCTATGTATGAAACACTGAGCCTGTATTTTAGCAAGACGGATTTACAAGCACATCTTCATAAGACATTAAAAGCCAACCTAAAAATACTTATATTTCTAGCATCTAAATCATGGTACAATAGTGCTAATAATGTTATGCCACAACAGTTTAACCATGGTTTAAAAATTCAAACTACGGCATATTTCAAGATGAAAGTATGCTCAGAGGAGACTTATTAATATTTATATTTGGTGTATTGTGTTTCACTATCCCTAGCGATCCCACGCTCTCCACGTTTTTTGACATCATGTGTCCTGAAAGCAGAATGCATGTCATGCCATCAAGTCAAGGGGCTGCATTGTCTGCTACTACTCTCCCTTGGCAACACAGTCGAGGCTGCTATGTGTAAACGTGTTGAAAGTAGACCATGTAAACCATACTTAAAAATAAAATACGTAAGGGTTGCAGTAAAGAGGTCGCCCTTAGTCCCTGTCCTCTGAGATGTAACATTTTTACATATCTTTCTGCAAGCTGCTCCCTTTAAAACCGGTGTAATCTATTTATGCAGTACCATCATTTTTTTGCATTTTAATTTGATTTTTTTGGCAGACACAACTATGCCAAAAAGAGTTAAGGGGTTAAACATTTCAAAACAAAGAAAGAAGGGTCTTATCTCACAGCTGATGAAATGCTCAATGTTTCACAATCAGTTTCTCTGGTTACCACAGTAGTTTAACATTGCAACAAATAGGATTTTTAACAAACTTAACAACAATGTTCAATTTAAACCTCACTTATTCTTGATGTATTGATGTGACAGGCTGGCTTGTGGGTGACATCTGACCAAGTAGTACACAAACAAAATAAATTGAGGGGCAAAACTGCGCTGCTGCCCTCATTTATAAAAAAAAAAAATACAAAAAAAAAAAAAAAAAAAAATATATAAAAACTGAAATAAATCATAACAATAACAAAAATAATATATACATTAACAATGGGACGGACACCCCGTCACATGTTAAAATTCTACTGTCCGAATAAATTTGATATGCTGGTTGTGTTAAGATGACATGCGTGATCAAAGGTTAACAACAAGTTCGGATTGCAATGTGCACAGACCATTAGGCAGCTCCACATTCTCATCCAAGAAAGGTAAAAATGGATGAGTGCGTGTTGGCAACAAAAAAAAAAAAAAAAGAAAAGCAGACTAGTACAGACGTACGGGCTTTAGCGATTGTGACTGACACTTCACAAAAAAAGACCCCTTTCCGTAAAAGCATGCGGCTGTGCAATTTGACTGTAGGTTAATGAATGCGTTTCAAATCGAAGTGCTTATAGAAAAGCAGATTAGTTACTTGGTGATGGTTAGCAGAGCCAAGGAATCATGGGAAGCAAAACACTGGTTACTGGTACAGGGCTGACCCCCCTCACCCCATGCATGGATACCTCTGATACTTCAGCTTGTTGAACTTTGCTACCCAATTTTTGAAGCACCCTATAAAGTATATACTAATATGTTGAATGTATATCTCAAAGAGCATGTTTGCAGTGTAGATTGCGAACAGCTGACAAAGTGCACTGGTACCGTTTCCTTATCCTGTGGAGTTTGTTATTCCCCAGCCCCAGTGTAAACTGCTCTGTGTAGCTAGTACTGTATCAGTATTGCTCTAAAATGGTAATACATCATTTATTTAGAAGCTTTTTATTATGAAGAAAGGATGGACCTGGAAAAGATCCAAAGCTCCTTACAGACGAAATGACCCCCTTTCCTTTTGAGCCTCTGTACAAAGACCTGGGTCATTAGTTCAGGTCAACCTTTAAAAGGCTCCAAGCCTTTGGAGCAGTATTCATCTACAGTCACATTAACAAAGGACAAATTTCATTACCATTCACTGTTTGAGCACAGCCAGCCATGGAAGAGTGGTAAAGATCTGAAACACTGCTTCCAAATTCTAAACAACTCCGCAGGAAAAGAGTCATACCGAGTCACTTTGTGCAGCAACATCACTGCAATAACATTCTTACTCAGTTATTGTAGGCCTAGTCCTTTTCCATAGTACATTATATTGGACAATAAATATTGAACAGTGGTACGGTAGCTGAATATTCCATTTTTCTTGGATCAGTCATCCCCAACCTACTATATGTGTACTCACTTTTCCCACTTAATGCTGCAGGATTTATTTCAAACCTGTATAAACACCTCCAGGGACACAGAGTGATTGGTGAAATACACCAGGGTTAAGAAACAGAAAACACAGTAATGACACAACCAATCAATGAAAGCTGAAGGTGAAAAACAAATACAGTATTAGCTCCCCAGCAGTCAGTCTGTGTACGACAGGTTTTACAATAGCCACTTCTTCACCCAGACAGTTATTATCCTTTAGGGCCAAGTAAAACAAGCAGTTAAGCAGGATCCAACTAAAACCACCAAGAAAGCGCTGACGTGTGGGGATATGTACTTCACCTGCCTCAAGACTTTCTCATGTGACAGTCATTATTGCTGCAATATTCCGACTTCTGGGGAAATGTACAGTACTTTATGGCTTTTTTGTTTTTCATTTAGGTCATATATTTGTAAAGAATATATGAATATTACCAGTTTGCTCTGTATGACAAACTCATCATTTCAACTAAACATTATTTGAGCCAGAGTACTTGAACTTCACCCTCACTGACAAGGGCAGGCAGGATACAGCTTCGATTTTATGGTATGACAACGTAGAACAGCTAGTGAGGAAAGTAACATTTTTACAAGACATGTGTCAGAAGCGCACTCTCATGTCATCATTACTGTGTTCCTTCGAATTTAAATTTTTCTTCTCGAAAATGGCCTGCGTCTTAAATTCGAGTATAGTGGTAGTTATATTCTCCAATTATACACAAACATAACTGCGGAGCTGTTACAGACAAACGCTTAACAACTTCAATGTAGCATATACGACTTTCAATAAAATAAAATAAAAAAGATATTAAAAAAAAAATTCAGTTATGGTCCTGTAATAACTAATTTTAAAAAGCACAATGTGTTACTCAAGGATAACATCTACAATTCACACAAATCCATTTGGATTATCTGGGGTGGTGTTGTGTGTGTTATTGAAATATGAAAATTATTCAGTAACTTATTCAGTCACACAGGACAGGAAAAGAGCTGCTGTACAAGTAGGTCACACAGTACAAGTAAGAACATATCTGTAATACTAATCTTGCAAAACAACCCAATACAGAATGATATAAAATGTCACCTATTGTTATAGACATTCTGCAGAAATACCCATCTCAATTCCTGCTGTCTTCCTTAACCACTAAATGCATGGACATATCAATCACACTGCTGTCTAGACTTTCTAAGACTCAACACTGTAGGTTTATGTGCCCCAGGAGTATAAACTTCCTTTGCAAATCCACCTTCCAGAGAGTACTGCTACAGCAGCCATCCAAATTGATATTTTCAGTTGTAGCTCACATTTCTCCATTTAAACTGCAGCGTTCAATTTACTGCTGAATAATCATTTGAAAATAAAATGTGTGTTTGGAATGGAATATATTTTGTGCAGCAGTCCTCAGCACCAGGGCAATCATCCACACCTGCTCAACAGGAAAGCTGCAAGCCGTGCCTTTCTGTTCATACTGCAGCACCTGTGGTCAAGGAATGCACAGGAAGGTCCTGTAGATAGCAACTGGAAGTCAGGCTGCAAGCAGTCTACTGTGCTTTAGCATCCACTCACCTCACACGTTTCAGTGGAAAGCATCTGCTGCCATGGTTTTCTTCCTATTTGCTTGACGTTAAACTGTTGATCTGCAATATGGTGTGTAAAACAGTGGTCGATCCAATTGATTAAAACTGCAAAATCAATTTGAATTTCCTTTCCTGAGAACCCACAGTTGCCACCATCAACCAGACCTTAATAAACACCACCATGTTTCCAATCAGCTTCCAAAAGAATTAATTTCCTTTGCAATCTGAAGGTGCGTTTACACCAGCACAAATATTCCGGAACGATCGGACAAGAGGACGTATTCCGGAATATTTGAGTAGTGTAAACTCTAGCGAACACGTTCTGGAATCCGTCCTCTTATCCTCACAGAAGTTGAGTTCGTATTTCGGACTGAGAGGACAAGAGGATGGATTCCAGTATATTTTGCTAGTGTAAATGCGCTGAGGAAATATTCCAGCAAAATTGGAGAAAATACAAAACAGGCTGCAGGCCCTGCACGCCAAGCAGCAACGTCATCACAGTGCTGCCTTCCCGTAATTCATAAAGACAAACAACAATAACAAACAATAACTTCCAAGTTGTCCAAGTAAAGTTTAACTTATTTCTATACTTTTTTATAACAGTTAGTGATATGACTGGTATATCTGTTTTTTCTTTAATGCATTTGTTTTTACTTTTTTCGATGTGTAGACTGGGGGTCCGTGTAAGTAACAGTTCAATTTTTAGAACGCTTCCTGGAATTGCAAAAAATCATATCTGGTCTTGTTTTTTCGTTTTGGTGTAACTTAAAAAATATTTGCTATTTGTGTAATGAAAGGGTCATAATCATCCTGTACCATAACGGCGGGGGAGAACACAGCAAATTGTATTTATATAGCACATTTCACAGACCTGCGATAAACAATAAACGATTAAAATAGATCTAGAAAAAACGTATCTATTATTATTATTAATTATTACACTTAAGGTAGAGATGAACCTGCTTTGTACCATGATTGCTGTGCATGCATAATTCGTGATATAAGCGGGTCATGATAAACCCGGTTTCACGTTTGCCTATGACAGTACATTACGACTGCGAAAAAAAAAAGAAATAAAAAAATAATGGTGAATTAAAGAGCAGTGTTTTAATACTGTACATTTAGTCGTTTACATTTAAACAAATGCATATAGTTTACTATAGGACAAATACATTTTGTATCATTTACTGGAAAGAAACTTTGTGATATCTAAAAAAGGCATGAATTGAGCTATCAATTAGGTGTTGCACTTGATGTTTTTTGTGTGCAACGCAATGAGTGGCGTTTGACATTAAGAGGCAATTTCTCATAGAACCTATGGTGCATGGCGAGTGGTTTTTGAAAATTGTGACAATAAAACAGGATATTGTAATAAGAGAAGTGATATAAAACGGGTTCATCTGTATTTTCAAATGATGGTATTCGATGTCATTATTACAGCACAGCGTCAGCACATCTTAAGTTTACAAAGTATGCATGCTCAGACTCTTCCTGAGAGAAGCACCCCCTGCTGTTTCACACCAGTGTAAACGCACCATTCCAGAACAGATTGTTCCGGAACCCTATCGGAAGGATTCCGGAAAGCAAGCGTAAAACGCACCTTGACCTTCCGGTTACAAATCAACTCATCTGTCCAGCAGCATAAAGAGTTCCTGGAGGGCCAGACGGTACCAGCTACCCCACAGCTGAAACAATATGCATTAAAATCATTCCTTGCCTTCAGACACCAAAAGTCCCAGCTGTTACTAACGATTTCCAATTTGCTGAAGCACCAAATATGGTTTGATGAATCTTTGAAGATTATTTATTCGCAGGGTCAGAAACAAACAAAGTAATTAATTAATACAGCCCTTTTCACAGTGTGTCTAAGACTTTAACTGCTTAACTACTTTCTAATTTGCTTATGTACTAAGTATTACTGTATTGATACTAATTTGCTTGTAGTAGTTTAATCTAGAAACCACCCCCTACTGTTTTGACACTTTGAAGGAACGGCTGTTTGCAATGCACTGTATTCTGAATGGCTGCTAACTGATTAGGCTACAATTAAGTATTTCAGACCATTAGCTATCAAATAACTATATATATATATATATATATATATATATATATAGTTATTATAAATATATATAGTTTGAGAAAAATCACTATCATCACTATCATTATTTTTGTATTCAGCCGATGAAGTCCGAAATGTCCTGATAATTGATTTGTAATCAATTATTCTACCTTTAAGTCCCTGAAATATCCTTTCCTCTTTTTTCATATTATATACAGTATATATATATATATATATATATATATATATATATATATATATATATATATATATATATATATATATATATATATATATATATATACACACACACATAAAGTGATAACAAATGAATGACTGGTGCAAAAACAGGTAATTGCTAGTATTAAAATGTGTGTGTGTGTGTGGGGGGGGGGGGGGTTTGAGGTACATCTAGAGGCTGAAAGACTCTTTAATCTTTAAGGCCCTGTGACAGTATTCACACTGCTGTTCCAGACACATGCACAGCTACTCTTTTGGCTTGGTTTGTATCACTCACAGTACAAGCAAATCTGCTGTCTGCCAGTTTATGCACGACAGGGAGAAGTAGCCATGCAAGGAAAAGCATTCCCAGTAGAAAGCATGACATGCCTGTGTAACCAACAGCAGCTCAGTACAGACGGCCCTGACTAACAAACTAGACTGTCAACAGCTGCTTTCTCTCGTTCTAATTACAAACTGGTGTTTACAATCTGTAGCACACAACTGGATTGATCCAAAAGCCCACCGAAACATACAAAGGAACTTTTACCATAGGTGCAACTAGCTGTAATGACATAAATGGCCTCCTGAAAGAATGGTTTCAAACAAACTGACCCTGGGGGATGACAAATCAAAAGGGTGCCAGCATTCTTATCTGACTGGGCTATAAATCACACAGATTGAACAGAAACTTGCTTTGTTATCTTGCTCCATTAGGTTAAACTGGTGTCTTTTTTTTTCTACATGTGTATGCATGCAGGTTATAGAACACAGGACACAGAAAAAAAAACAGCAGTCATTAATAAAACAGACATCACATGAAAGTAACAGTAGGTAATGACATTCTGTACCTCAGCCTTATAAAAAATATAAAAATAAAAAAAACACTGTATCCTCACTGGAGTCTACAAAACATTGTGGTTTGGCCTGTAAGCCATCAACGTCAGCTGAGAAAAAGTCTAACCTTCTTTATTAGGTGTACCGTTCACAATGTACTGTTTGACCACTGTCAGCCAACTCAAAACCAGTGCTTCACTTCACCAGTTCTAGATCCTTAACTAGAAGTCTATTTTTAAAAGAAATTAATGGTTTGTTCTGCACTGCATGGCAAAGAAAAATGAAAAGGCTAAATTAGTTGTTGGTTTGTTCGTAGCTAACTATCTCGGAACAGAACAAGCCTAATGACGTGGTATTTGGCAGAGCAATGCAGTTTCCATGACTTTGTTTTTGTATTTCTATTTCTAAAATGGCAGCCCACAAATATTATGAATAACAGATGTTTAGCGATATGATGTAGTTATGTCATTACTAACAGTTTGTCTCTCAGCGTTTTGATCTTTGGATTATTCTATATGTTGTTTTGTTATGGTTGCTGTGGTTAGGCTTTAGGTTCAGTTTCCACACACCTCAGGTAAAAATAAACCTGAAATAAGGAAACGGAAAACCCTGGGGATTTTAACCCCTTAAAAATAAAACAGAAAAATCATTTGACTAATGTTTTGACTAAAAGTCTTTAGCAGTATCTTCCATTGATGAATGAGGATATTAAGTAATTAAGACAAAATAAGTTTATATTTAGTATTTCTACATATCATACAATTGAGAAAAAAACACTTCTCAAATCCTAAAAAAGCTACATGCGGTTAAACTGTGATCACTGTTCTCTAAACTCATTTGCCTTACCTAATTATAAAGAGCAATTATATTTATAACCGTACACTTTCTTCTTAGCTAATCCTGTGGTCTGGTGTCAGATGATTCATTCACTAATGTATTTAATCCCACACAGCTGTTTACCACTTCACATATTTTAACTAAGTAAACAGACAAATTCTCCATGGAGTGTTCTGGGGGTCCTATTGATGAGGCTGCCTTCAAGTGCTGTATACACAGACTATATATAGAGAGAGAGAGAGAGAGAGAGAGAGAGAGAGAGAGAGAGAGAGAGAGAGAGAGAGAGAGAGAGAGAGAGAGAGAGAGAGAGAGAGAGAGAGAGAGAGAGAGAGAGAGAGAGAGAGAGAGAGAGAGAGAGAGAGAGAGAGAGAGAGAGAGAGAGAGAGAGAGAGAGAGAGAGAGAGATTATATATATATATATAAAGACAAAAAATAACAGGAATAATTCCATTTTTAAAGATATTAAGTCAGTGGGAGATTTAATTGAATATGGACCTTTATATCATGAGAAGCTGCTTGTGTCAGTGAGTGCTCTGGGTAGCTAAATATCACAATTTCACAAAAACAAAACCTTTACCTGTGTGTTCTGGAAAATGAATGAATGAATAAATAAATAAATAAATAAAGATGCTACAAAGTTTCCTCAAATTCTGGAGTACGGTTCCCAACGTATAGGTCAAGTTATTGCATCCAGATTTTGGAGGTGAACCTCCGGAATGGTTATCGGTCTGAAGTTTAAAGCTGGTCCAGTAGTAAACTCCACTGAAAAGCTTAGCAGTAATTTTTAGGCTAATATCGGTGATAAAAAAAACACAATGCTCCAATTCAAAAACACTATAATTTCTTAGAATATAATAGTTATTTAATGTAATGTTTAGTGGTTGGTTCTGCAGACAAGAACAAATAAAAATGTAACTTGTTAAACAGTACTAGAGCACGCTCCTTAGCCTCAGTTTTCTCTTCCTGGTGCAGACAGGAGCACCAGCGACCGTATACAGTCCACTCAAGTGATCTCAACCCTGAGCTGGAATTTCCTGCTCAGGCCCTGCATAGCTGTAAATACTGCATGAGGAATGAGAGGCTGTGCTGTTTTAAAGGGGTGTTCAATCACCGCTTGGCAAAAACATGAAATAGATTGCAGTAAAATGATTATAATAAAAACAGATTTGATGCAGGCTAAAAGAAAAAAAAGGAGCAAGGTACAGTAAACAAGCTTATCAAGAATACAAAACCCCGGCAGACTTTATTAATTAGGCTTCCTTTGTAAATCTGTGGACAATCCAAACCAACTGAAGGAGGTGGATTTGAGATGTTGAGACTCAGCCTTGGACTTTCCTCACAATTACAAAGAGGCTGTAAAACAATTAACAGAATCAGCTGCCAACAGAACACCTACAGTATATGCATTTTGGCAACACAGGAATTATAAATACAGTACAATGAGGGGCATTATAATTCCCAGTCCTCATGAGAACATCATTACAGCTGATGAGGGACAGTAGGGTTCAATTAGGGTCAGCTCTGATACTGCTTACTGTACCAATAACGCAGCTATGATATATTAATATTAATTACCTTAGTGACATTGCCATGGCTCAGTTCGCTACTGTGCTGTGCAGCTGTTTACATTCCAGCACTGATCTTTCAGTAAATTACAATGATTTATTTGTCTGCTGCGAATGATTTGCTTATGCTGTGAGTTCAGGAAACAACAAGAAGCAACTATGCACACTTACAGAGAGCAAACAGGTCTGGTCATTTGAATTCATAGCTGGATCTTTATGCAACCTTTTTTTATTTTTAATTGCAGGATACAAGTACATTTCCACTGCCCTAGTGCCTTCACACTGTACACTGACAATCGGGAACTGTGTGTTGTAATTCATTTGTTATTCTTGTCTGTGTACAGGTTTCATGAAAGTTGTATTTTTTTTTTTACAACAGTAAAGTACATACCCGGCTCTTTTATGCTAGTCTTTCCACCTTCTCGGTTCTTTTTCAAAACAGCCTTGAACATTTTGTGAGTCTTGCAAATTCTCTCTCCCCCTGTGTAGGCAAAGACAACATTTGTTCAAACAACATAAAATAAAGATGGAGACCTAACCAAGCACATTCATTTTCTTTCCGTTTTTTTTTTTTTTTTTTTTTTTCAGCCACGTTTGCAGTCATTCCAGGAGGCTTTTTTTGTGGTAACTGCAGCAGCTGAAGCACCTTGAAAAATGTTCTAATATTTAAAACAGAGTAAACAAGGTCTCCCTATCTTGTTATGGGAAAACAATCTGTAAGATTCTCAACATTCCACATGTAATTGAGGCTGAACTTGGGGCTTTCCAGTAGGTTTCAATAACATTCAAGCTGCTGAGTAGACTTTCACATACTGCTTAAAGGCTGACCCATGACAAAGGCTATCCTGCTGTATTTTTAAACTGCTACTTACTGTAACACAGTTAGAGGCCCTTGATATAGTATCCCTTTAGTAACTTCAAAAAAGTCATAAAGACGAATCTTCAACCCGTGACACAGCACCTGCCCTCCCTTCTCCTTTGTGGCTGGTGGCGCACCCTGCTGTGGAGAGGAGAGGAACCCCTCTAAGTAAGGAATGACTACCACGGTCACAAAGAGCCCACATCCCCACACAGTACAGCACAGCGCTGACCCCACAAGCACAGAGGAATGTGCAGGGCTGGTAAATTAGAAAAAATACAGGTGGTGGGAGACGTTCTCACAATCACAGTATACTACAGCAGCACGAGTCGACACCTGTTCAGCTACAGTAACTAAATAAAACAGAACTTAGGCCCACTTAGGCAGTGATAACCCTGACAGAAACCATTTAAGAAGGAAAAAAAAGGGAAAGCATATTCTAGCTGCTGTCTAAATTTTGAACAGATATACAGCATACCGTAGACACCTGTGACATTTCCCCCCCTTTATTACTGTGTCTGAACCGTGTGTGAACCTGCTTTACGTCACACTGAAAGAAACCTCCATGTTTCTGGTTCTTTATTTTGTTTTGAAAAACATTTTCCCAGGAAGCCAACTGATATGCAGCGTATAGGTTTACTGAAACGTCTTGAAACTCAGACAAGCTCTCTGTGTAGGAAGAGAACTTACACAAGACAAATCTTTATTTCTTTTTTACCTAATCACCTAACCCTTTCCTAAGATACTCAATACTATTTACGGCACGTGGTGAATTGCAGCTCAACTGCAGTATTTTACATTTGACTGGTATTGAACAAGTATTACAGTATGTGCCAAAAGAAAGTCAGCAAAGGGTGAACATGCACAGAAAAAGCATGTGATACAAGCCAATGAGGGATTTGTGAGAAGAAGGAACCACTGGATGAAAATTGGTCTCCTTGGTATTGACAATTGCACTGCTGAAGACGGCTTTAAAACCAGGCAGGAAGTCTACTTGCTAGCACTACTACTTATCAGGCAGTACAGTAACTCCTGCTGTTTTTATTTTATTTATTGGAGCTTTGTTCAGAAACCATCCATAAACACAATATACTGGGATATTTACCTTTGCTATGAAAAGCACACTGTGTCACAACAAAAGTATATAGTACAGTCTGCCAGTCACCGCAATAACTGACATTGTCTAACTTTCTGTATAATTATTATTATTTATTTCTTAGCAGACGCCCTTATCCAGGGCGACTTACAATTGTTACAAGATACCACATTATTTTTTACATACAATTACCCATGTATACAGTTGGGTTTTTACTGGAGCAATCTAGGTAAAGTACCTTGCTCAAGGGTACAGCAGCAGTGTCCTCCACCTGGGATTGAACCCACGACCCTCCGGTCAAGAGTCCAGAGCCCTAACCACTACTCCACACTGCTGCCCTATATAATAATAATAAAGTCTGTTAAATATACTGCAGAACTAAACCAGTTTAATACTAAACTCCAATTCAATATCGGTTGGAGCAGAGAGGGTTTTGAAGAAACAGTAAGCATGTCATGCATCTACACTGCAGGCATAAAACAAAACCAGACATTATGACTGTAGGGAAGCACAAGAATGTGATCTATAGACTGGGATATCTAGGCTAATTACTTGGGTTCTGGCATCATATCTGGTTTAGATGCAAATCAGCCTTCATCTCTGTCACTAAAGATCCAGAGACAAAGTAGAACAGTCATCTCTGAATTACAGTACAGACCAAGCAGGATAAATAAAGGTTATTCCTGGACCAAACTATTGTACTGTGCTCAGAAATTACACCACATGTTATTTTAACATGTGGCTAAATAGCTGTATTACTCAGCATACTGTATAATCATTCTGCGTGGTGTGCCTTGAGTATTCAGTACCAGACTAACCAGTGTGGCCCTAGAACTAGACAGCTGAGGAAAGGGTTTCCTACAATTGGATTTTCACCCTCCTAGTAGGGCGTACTTGTTGTAGAAAACATTAAAAAAGGAAGCAGCACAGTACTGTCAAAGGCACCACTTCAGTCAAAAAAATAAATACAACACAATTTTGTTTCAGCACTACTGAGCACAGCCCACATTTCCGATACTGGAAGTCCTGCGGTAACCCAGATACAGAAAAGGGTATTTCAACCGTTTATTTGTCAGACTCTTTTATAGCACGTTGCGTAACCTCTGCCTACGAAAGCAAATACTCTAGCATGGGAAACTGTTTCATTTCAACCTTTTTTTTTTCCCCAGAGACAGAAAGCGTTCAACAGCGCATTCCTACCCATGGTTTGTTAGGACACAGCTGTACTGCCCATTATTACAGTATTAAAGCAATTGTTGGCATGTGCGCATTTGAATCCCCCTTTTATACAGACAGGAAGAGGGCTTTGCCTCATTTTAATAAAGAGTGGATTAAAAGAGATGTCATTGCTTTGTTCCAATGTTTAAGGAAGGGCTTCATTTATACTGTATCACTTGACCAACAGGAGACAAAAACAATTTAGACAAATAGTTATAATAATAATAATAATAAATAATAATAATAATAATAATATTTAAGGAGTGTCCATCATAAATTAGACTAAACCATACTGTAGTGGAAGTGTTTGTTTTATTGTGCATACAGTACTGTACAGTGTGTATAACTCCTTTGAGAAAGGGACTTCATTGCAGAAAAAAAATCCTTGTTATAAACCACTCAAAAACTACATCCCCAGGGTCATAATGTAAGAGGGTGCCAATTATACTGGAATGGTTTGTAAACAAATTACAGTATAATGGATGCAAAAGCTCTATACCATTGACATGGCCAGCAGTTAAAACAATGTGGCAGTGAAAAGCTTACTGTACAACACTGGTAATAGAACTTTATTGAGAAAACCAAAGAATGTAGAGTACCAAATATTAACACAATTTCAAAGAGTTCCGTCTCTATGCTTGAGAAACTTAATCACATGATGCCATATTACGGAAGGAAAGGTCAATATTATTGTACCAAAGATACATGATCTGAACACTGTATGTCTTAGGTCACAGGTCAAAGGGAAACGTGGTCATAGCCAAATGACACTTACTCACAGGGATGCTTATTTGTACTGCATGCTGTCCAAAAACAGTACTTGACTATAAATAAAAATACCAACAGGAAATGCTTATAGTTTGTATTTTTTGTTATTCTAGCTGCCTAGTGGCCCATGAGATTTTACTAAAAAGAGTACTTGAGATAGCATTATTTCATCGGGAACATAAATATCAAAACAGTATCCAAGGCTGTAGGGAAACTAATAAAGCTGACCTCAATTTCTCATTGCTAGTCATATCAGATACACATATTGTACACAATACTACAGGGAGAGCTCATAGAGCATGGCAGAAAACTAACAATGGGTTGATTATCTAAATGCACAATAATCCCATTCTAATTAAACTAGTGTTGAAAGGAGGTACAGTATAATCAGTCAGAATTAAAACACCCTTCATAATGATGGTTCATCTCATTAATGCTCAGGAATGTTGCCATTGCCCCAGTCTTGAATTTGAACTGGCACCGACACAACTCCAGCACAGTCTTGCCTGCCCCTGCCTGCCCCTCTTCTCTCTCTCAAGGTTTATTTTTGCTCCTCCTCAGGTACATTTTATAATTTAAAGCATCCTTTCGGATTTCCAAGCCTGGAAGATTCAGAAACATTCAAGGCCTGGGAGTCTCCACCATTTTTACTGAAGTGCCTCTATTCTGCCAGTCCAGACATTAGCTAGGTATGCTTCTATATCAGGCCACCAACAAACAAAACATGAAAGCACAATTCAAGTAATAACCTGAGGCCAGAGCTACTGAAACACATAATCCTGCAAACTCTAGTCAGCCTAATCCTAACAAAATGTTTTCTAAATTATACGTGAAAAAAAAGAGGGACATTTAACTTGCAGGTTTTTGGTATAACAAAAAAAAACCCACCTTAAATATAACTGAACAATAATTTATAATAACCAGGCTTGAGAATGAGTGTCACAACTTATTTGCCTGTCTCATGAAATTAAAGAAAAATACTGCAGATTTTTTTCTCCTCTCAAACTAAACAATTAGGCACTCCCCTATTAATGTGGGCCAGTAAACAGAAGTTGCATTCCTAAGCGTTTCAACCAAATCACTGAAATTTCTTCAGGCAATTGACTCGAACTTAAAACCTCATCATTCATCCACACTTCACATGAGAGACTCTTGTCGTTGTATTACCATCTACCTACATAATTACCACCAAAGACAAATTGGAAGGAGGGGACTAGCAAACTGTGAAGCATGGTATTTCAAACTGTGTTGTCAAATTTCAAGTATTTATGCCAGCATACTGTCCTTTGAGATTTAAAAAATAAAATATGAAACAAGAATCTTTGTTGAGGAGTTTTTATCTTGCTCCAGTACCAAACTGTGGATGCTGCTAGTTGTATCTGCGATCCACTGTACAATCTGCAACCGGATTTAAACAAAGGTCATAAATCTCCTATAGCAATATCTGAAGATGAGTGACTATTTGTTAAAGGAATCAGTTAATTGTTGATTCGGGAGACATCCATGTCCAAAAGGGCTACAGTATATCCAGGTTGTAAAATAATACACAGCAATTAAAATTGGTACAGTAGCAGAAAACATTTTTATTTGAAGTACAGTAATCAATAAATGGAATTATGGTACTTATATGGTACTTATAGCAATTATTATAATCTGTATTGCCGGAAACTGTTTTTGTATTATGTTAATGATGCGATGGAGAATATTGTGGGAATGCATAGATATCATGTGATACTGTACCTAATGCAGATGTTCAATCCGTGCAAATGAATAGCAGGAAAATGTCCAATTAAATGATCCATTTCTAACTAAACTAACTTTTAGGTTTTGCTACTGGAAAAACCTTAGGCAGACCAAAAGGCATCTTCCCAAGTAATTTTAATGTTTTAGATGTGCTACATACAGTACTGCAAGACATCAAATACTGCCTTGTTATCTTTCCACAAGCACCCAACCCACAAATAAGTCTTTTTTTCAGGTTTGTCATTTTTTTCTAAAGGCCTTAAAAAAAAAAAAAAAAAAAAAAGGTCTGAGGCATTCCTTCGAATGTGAATTTGGAAGGACACGTTTGCATTGGATTAGAATATGATATGCTGTTACTTTAAGGGACATGTGTACCTTGGCAGAATAAAATGATCTTAATTACACTCCACCACATTTTTAATCTTACAAAACATCTGCTGCAGTAAAATAGCTATTCATCACAGAGTGATGCCTTTGACTTCACTTGACTCTTTAGGAGCATGCGCCACTTCTGCTGCAAGCTATTTTAATCTGGAAACTTGCTACAAATTAGAGGGAATCACAAGGAAGGAATAAAGAACACATGCACAGAGGTGAAAAGGCTGTAAATAGAAAACGTTGAGGGCGGGGATGATGGGAGGTAAAAATGCAGACAACGTCACTAATATTAATACTACTAATAATAATAATAATAATAATAATAATAATAATAACAACACACTGGGCAAGGCTATCTGGTAGTACAAAAATTCAAAGACATTGAAAGATGAAGTCACAGTAGGGCATTTGATTTGTATGCTTAACTATAAATGTTGAAAAGATTTTTATTTAAAATAAGCCCCCCCACCACCACGGTATGTTAATTCTAACAGGGACACGACAGATTCCCTGTTGCTCCAGGCAATCAAATCCAGTTTACTAAACCCTAAAAGATATGTGGCGTATTATCCATAGTTAGACCATCCAGTACATGAGCTGCAATTACATTTCATTTTGTTACTGGCAGAACACAGCAGATGGGTAGAAGAAAAATAAGATTTCAGTAGACAAGACATGCATATTACGGAAGGCCTGCAACAGACTGACTCCAAGAAGTCTGCTTTCATTTTGCAGGAGATGGTTTAGTGTCCACCACAAAATGGTAAACCACAGAATTTAATTTACAGACAAATTACACGAGGCCATAGAAAATGGACTGTAAGTAAATTTAAAATCGGTTTATTGAGGCTTGAAATGAGTCTAAATCGCAAAGGATTTTCAGTTCCGGTTCTCTGAGTGGATGTTAAAATCAGTTTTTGCCAAGGACTATAGTTCCAGACACAGTCTCTTAGAAGCACCCATCAAAACTACTAGTCTGGTGGTCAGGCAGATAAACAAAATGTATTTCTGTTATGTCTATAAATCATTACTAAAAGCACAGCAGTTTAAAAGCCAGATCTTTAGAAGTTTCTGGAAATGACTGCCATAATGGCTGGATTCCAAAAGCTCATGATAGGAAAGATTCATCAGTAAAATACACCCTGATCCATTTTATCTGCGAGTCCAGGAATCCAGGCGAAGTGCCAAGAAAGAAACGAGTAAAAGTTAATATCCCTAAAAGACTTACAAGCAGGGTACTTCATACAGTACACGTGTAAAAAAAGTAGAACAAAATAGTTAAAAAATATTTCCCTTTCTGTCCGTGCATTCAAGTCCTGCATTTAGGCTAATTTTTCAATTCCATCTGTTCCATTGTTTCCGTCTCTTTATACCTGTCACTACGTTTCTGGAAATAATTAGCTGTACTTACTGCAACTACATAATTTTCACAAAATTCCATTCCAGGTGGTCCAGAGCTTATGAGAGGCGGTTAGACACAACTACTTCTGCCAGTATTATTATTATTATTTGTTTATTTAGCAGACGCCTTTATCCAAGGCGACTTACAGAGACTAGGGTGTGTGAACTATGCATCAGCTGCAGAGTCACTTACAATTACGTCTCACCCGAAAGACGGAGCACAAGGAGGTTAAGTGACTTGCTCAGGGTCACACAATGAGTGAGTGGCTGAGGTGGGATTTGAACCGGGGACCTCCTGGTTACAAGCCTGTTTCTTTAACCACTGGACCACACAGCTTCCTTAGTTTATCGTTTTAATGTCTGTGATATTAGGAGATCTACCATGCTGTTCTTTTTATTGAAGAAGTACTGTAGTAAATAAAGATAGATAGAGAGATAGATAGATAGATAGAGACAGATATAGATACCTGAAACATTCATGCAAAGCAAAACTTTTTCAAAAAAGACATGCTGACCATAAGGCCCAATATATTAATGACTCTGCAGAGTTAAACAATAGTTAACAGCAATGATATATAAACCATACATACTTTGCTCGAGGACGCTCACAGAGACGAGGTTGGTCGCACATCAACAATCTCTTCTTTCAGACTTGACCGCTAATAATTACATGCATCAGATTCCTCAGGTGTTGCAGCTACACATAGTGTGTCTTCATCAATCGCTGATGAAGACACACTGTGTCGAAACACGTTGGGTTTGTTTCAATATATAATAACACTTTTTAAAACAAAATGTAAGAGGAATCCGATGCATATAATTATTAGCAGTCAAGTCTAAAAGAGATTTTTTGAGTGTGACCAACTTCGTCTCTACAAACGTCATCGAGCAAAGTACACATGGTTTACATGTCATTGCTGTTAACTATTTATTATCTCTGCAGAGACATGAATATATATATATATATATATATATATATATATATATATATATATATATATATATATATTTATTTCAGGGATGATATAAACTAGGAAATTGCTTTACAGTATAGCATAGTGAAAATGTACACATTTACAGTTGTCATTTTTGTGTGGAGAAGGCCTTATATTAAGTAGTACAGCAGATACTCTTTTTCAAAAGGTCAATTTTTGTAACTGCAGAAGGTTATGAACAGTACTGTGGATACACAGAAGTTTATAGTATGTTTAATTTCAAATTCATTGAGAGCAGCTTCCAAAGTCCAACTTGTAGATTTTTTTTATAACCTACAGACTTTAGAATGGCCAGTTAACAACGCAGTAGAGTTGGCCTAATTAAATTTATTTTTTGTAATTATAAACAGTGCTCCCTTGCTATAAGGCTCACGATTATAACGCGCTTCAGATATAATGCGCCTACAGCATGTCCCCCAATTCCCTTTACTAGTGATTTATGCAATATTTCTACAGTAAATAAAGTACCAGTGTTGTTCAAACTGTAAACAACTTCTCAGTCTAACTTCCGTTTCTGTCTCCTTTTGATATAGTATCTGAACTGAAGAAAAGCTGTGCTGGTACTTTATAACACATACATCTTATTCAGCATTTGTTTTATAACTAAATAAATAGATATTAGGCCTATTACGTGGTTATCTTTCCTAATGTATTTACTTTTTTGCTGCGAGAGGAGCTGCGGCTTTCTCAGAGAGACGAGAAGCTTCAGCTTCACTTCAGCCCCGCTACGGCAGCCGAACCTGGGGAGAGCCCATTCACTCTTCCCCTCTCCCGACCCGCTCTCCTTATCACACTTGGTTTGCTTGTCTGTCGCTTCAAACTGAACTCCAACCGCAGTTTAGCCAGGCTATTTATATAGTTTAAAAACTTCTAATTAGATCCACGAGTAGGACTGTTACCTTTTTTTTTTTTTTTTGTAAAAAATATAGCATTGATTACATGGTGCTTTATGCATGGTTAATTCACAGAATGTTATATTTTTTGCTTCGCTATACGTGCACTATAGAGGAAGTTATTATATTTTGTATTTTAGTCAGATGTGTGCTGTTACATGTCCTGCGGCGCCCCCACCCCTTCCCCCGTTTATAACACTCTTCGTTTAAAACGTTTATATTGTGTGTGTGTGTGCGTCCCGAGACCTGCGTTTAAGCGAGGGAGCACTGTGTGTGTGTGTGTGTGTGTATATATATATATTTTAGAGCAAATAAATTGGGGTTCACAGTAAACGTAAAGATAAAGGATGATAGAACATAAGGAGTATTGTTGTCTTAGCTTGCATTACTCACCCATTGCCAGAGGGTGTTTAACAGTTTGTGGGTTTTAAGACTTCTTTTTGACTCACCTTTTGTAGACTACTAGAATTATCTTACAGAAAAAGAAAACGCTGTATGATCTCCATTGGCACGTCACTGTGTCTCCTTTCTTGTGTCCTGTAAACACAGAGCTTCCAGTATTCGTCTTTTTTTCCCCCCTAATGACAATCAATGATCAGGGGTTCACCCTTTCATTTTGTAACTCTCTGATACTGCTAGTATTAAATCACACATCCAAAAGTCTGAACAGCTATAAACACTTTATGACATTTCTGCAGACACAGTATACATCAAACAACCACATTTCTGGAAACGGTCCCTAAATAGCTTTTTGTATCAAATGCCAAGTCTTTCGACCTTGAATTCCAGATTCATGGAAACTACATTTCTTTTCCATTCACTTCTCTTCAGGGATTGATAACTCATGACTACTTTAAAAGCAAATTGGCAGATCTTGAGCATATTTATTCACAAACAGGTATTGTAACAAAATTCATCATGTTTCTGCATTTGGCAAAAGCTGTGCCACAATAAGACCTTTACCTAGGAGCCTGGCTTTTGTTTGATGATTTAGTTATTCCAGTGGACCCACTATAGGCCCTTGACATCATATTAAACAAACTCCACTTTGATCGTAAACTATGAAGCATATGCGAGCAATTATCACTACCATACACTACTGTCTTTGGTATGCTTGCATTGTTGGGATCCAGGTGTTCCCACACAATACGTTTTTATTGTATTTAACTGTTTTGAAACAGAAGCATGAAAAATACGATACCCACAACACAAAGATTTCACTTTATCATACTGTACACTGAGTAGTATTAAGATGAACTATAAACAAAATATACAGTCAATTCTTTTGTTTCTGAGCTGTACTGTATCCTAGAAGCCTATTTCTGAAACTCATAAAATCAAGAAGTGCATCTCTCAATACTTGACTTACTACTGTATACTTCCAACAGATGACCACTTTCTTGTCAACGACATTGACTGTTTTGTGAGATTCCAGAATTATACAGACTATCAAAGACAGCTATTCAGATATTTAACTACTACAAAAGATGTACAAAGGGCTAAAAAATGCAGTAAAAACTGAGATACATGCCTCGTGGGACGCAGATGGAGTAAGACAGACAAATACACAGACAGGACAGTAATTACTGCAGACATGCAGTTGTTCAATGTTTCTGTAATTTTCTCAATGTGGTTTCTGAACCTCGCAGTGAAGTTCTCAAGCACCAACTAAACAAATTCGATAAAGCAAATTGGCAGATCTTGAGCATATTTCTGAAGATTAGATAAAGGGGCATTCAGAACAGAAAAGGCGTGTTTTTGTTTTGTTTTTGTTTTTTTATACAGAGAATTGTGTGAGTCTGGAACCAACTCCCCAGTAATGTTGAAGCCGACACCCTGGGATCCTTCAAGAAGCTGCTTCATGAGATTCTGGGATCAATAAGCTATTAACAACCAAACGAGCAAGATGGGCCGAATGGCCTCCTCTTGTTTGTAACCTTTCTTCTATTCTTAAATTTAACACAGTTCCCTTAATGTGTTGTATAGATTAATTCTGCCAGCATGTGAATAGGGAGCTTTGAGTAATCTTTACAAATATTTAAATATGGGTGTAATAAAATATAAAGTGACGGGGCATGTTTATTATTCAGATTATATTCCCCCCCCCCCTGCCCCTCCTGTGTCATTCTTTAAAAGATCAAAGTTAAAACAAATGGGAACTGGTTGCAGTAAAAACAACAGGACACTTTATAGCAACTTCCCCATCTGTACTTTTCATTTGTGGAACAGGTGAACACTGATTTGAGAAGAAAATAGTTAGTCACATAATTTCCATTTTATTTTTGTATCTTTCATGAGAAAACAGGTTCCCCTAACAGGGCCTCTAGTCCGCACTCCTGTCTGCTGAAAGCCAGGAAGATAGACAAACACAGTGAATAGAGAAGAGAGTATTAATGTATTCAGGTTTGTTAAGAACTGCTTGAGACACTACAACCAAAGGGGTGAGATATAAAAGCAGTCTACATTGTAGAGCCCATTTCAAATAACAACTTGATTCACTGTAAGCAAAGTGCAAACTGCACATTACTCTTTGGAATAAAAAGCTTGATGAAGCTGCTTTATGGTGAACCTTGTTGAGACCCCTTATTAAATAAACAGTTGTATTAAATATGTCTGTTGTACATAACTGGGAGTTTAATTTGTGTTTCATTAACAGTTAGTAAACAATAACAGGAGGAAATACTGAGAACAGTAGGGAACAGAGGAAAGAAAAATTAACAGCAACAGAAACTCACAAGAACCCTTAACATATTGTTACAGTACATGGATTTGATCAATTACAAATATCTGAGCAGTTTCACAGTCTATTTCCAGATTGAAACAAAGGAACTTTCTTACGTGTAGTTCTGGCTTTAAATCACCATGTATTTGCACCTGACAAGTCATACTGTAAAGCAGTATTGCACTTTGAGGACTGTGGTATGAATTACTCTCAAAGGTCTGTTTAAAGTGATCTCTGACTATAGAGGGAACTCTTTCAATTTCATGTCGACTGCAGGGTCAACAAGGCATGTCACAATACTGTTAAGCCTAAAAACAAATACTCTAGAAAAATTCCAGGGAGAATAGAATATGAATACACATTTTAAAGGTTATAACAACTGAAATGCACAAGGGAACGGAAGTACTGTAGAGTTTTCATGATTGCTGCCAGCCGTTACCAGTCAATTACAGCCCACTTATAAAGCTAACCCGCTTTAGGCCTACTTGTTAATTCTCTTCTCCCTTCAGGCAAAGCCCTTATGTCAGTTCCTTTTTATGCGATACATTAAAAAATTTTCAGTTGTCAAGGCAACAGACACAACCCTCTAGTACCACTTCTTGCGACTCTTAATAAAGTCTTAAAAACAATAATCCATTAAAACGGTATTTCAAGTTTTGTGAATGTGGCCCTACTGTATAGTACAGGAAGTGAGAAATCATCAAAACACAAATGGCTTTATAAACATGCTGTAGGTCTATAGCTCTACTATTCAGATGATAACATAATCACCAACATGGATAAACCTTTGATATAAATATTTGCTAGATGTTGATCTTTTTTCAAATGTAATAGTTGCATTGCACTTCCTGTGTGCATTTTTAGTTTTGGAGGTATACTGTATGCATATTGTTACAGTGTACGCATTCTTAATTGTATTATAAAATAGGGCAGTAATTGCTGGCAGCAACGAGGAGAACAACCTGCTGTGCTACACCATTTGCTGCTGTGTATGCTGTCCCACATTTACTGTAAACAGCAATGGAATTGCTGTTGTATTTGCACTCCCAGGCACTTACTGTGGTATGTTTGATTAGCCTATGTATGTGTTTCAAGAAACCTTTTATGTAGACAAACATTTTTTATATCGATCAATTAACAAAACTAACTTGTTAAATATCTAGATAACTTAATAATCTGCTTGTTTATTACGCGATGCAAAGAAAACAAAGCAAGTCATGCATTATAGTAAATCCCAAATCCCATTATCGTTCTCCTCCACTGTCAAGGTGGCAGCATTTCCTTCTAATGAAGTTGCTCATAATGAAAAAAGAACCATGTAGAACACAATGAAAGTTTAATTATGAGACTAGCTCTTTAACTCAGACAAATAAACAGAATTCAATTTCAAACCCCAATATGCTCGGAATAAATGCCAACATGCTAATGTGTGTTTACTTTGTTTTGCAAAGCGAATCAAATTTCTAAATGTATTACCCTGCATTGAAAAGTAATAAAGTAGAAGATGTAGCCTGTAATTAAAGTTTTGGCAAAGAGCCAAGGCTGTCACAGAACGCCCCTAAATAAATTCCCCCATGCTTCCCAGCCAAGTTTGAGATTTATCCATCAGTGCAATAGCCGAACACAGAACGAGCAAACTAGTCTCACAATATCCAAGGGAAGAAAAGAAACAAAAACATAGCCTATAGGCAAAGGTCTACAAATGTCAAAATATGTATTGTACTGTACGTTAAGTAAAAACAAACTCATTTCAAAATAATTCTAAAAACTTACTGAAGACAAGAGACAATAGACAATAGCATTGTCCAAAAGAAAAATCGATTCTTAGAGTAAAGAGCTCTAAGGCTCCTTGTATTATTTGATCATCAGCCTACTTCACAATTTTTTTTTTTTCTTCCCAAAATTAGCTGTTCCTGTTTGGTAAATATGCAGTGTCCAGCTAGCCTGAAGATACATCCACATGAACGTACCAATAGGACACAATAAAACCGCTTGTCAGTAGCCAGCAGGTACCTTAAAGTGACTTTTACGCCTACTTTATTTGACCGATTAAGCTACAGAAAAAGCATATCGTGGACAATCCGATAGTCATGCACATTTTTGTTTACTCACATTATACCACATGAACTTCCTCCTGTGATAACAATCTCTTCCAGTTGTGTAATTTCTGTAAGCAGTATACAGTATGTATTAAAACAGCCTGTTCTGTAAGTTAAACTTGGCAACACCTTTTCAGCCATTCTCTTCAGCTTCTGACAAAACTGCTGGAATCTGCTCGCTGGGTAAGATGTACTTGAATTGTGAAGTATAGGATGGTTTGCTTCTTACAGTAGCTTTTAAACTTGGAACATTAAGTTTCCTTATATTTCAGATTTACACTGGTGAATCCTTCACTCCGATTCACAAAGCAGAGGGAGTAAAGCCCAACTCACCCATAACAACGACTGAATAGAGTTCTGACTGCAAAATTTGCCAGCCATCACAAGGTATAAGAAATCTTGTTTTTTGCTTTCTTCATGGATATGTCAAATTGGCTGCTGCTACACCCCTCCCCCCTTGCATGAAAACAGACTACTGTACATATTATACAGCTAGAACACACTTTACTGTACAGCAGCGACCACCTTGATACAGTAGGTCTACAGATGAGGATTTAACACAAGCATACCTGGCTTTGGCTTTCAAGCTAACTTTTAAAGATTACGCCATCATATGTTCTAAACAAGATTAAAAACTAACTGCACAAGCTACAAAGTTAAAAATGGATAACACTATGACACAAAAATGTTTTAATATCTTCCCTCCATTTGTCACACTGCAGTTCTGCTGACCTTGGGGCTTCTCTCTAAACTACAGAACTTAAGTAGTGTGTGTGTGTGTGTGTGTGTGTGTGTGTGTGTGTGTGTAGAGCCCCTTTCACACTGGCGCTCCCACCTGGGTCACAATCCCACGTAGTGTGAAACAACGTACCTGAGCCGTACCCTGGTTGACCCGGATCGGCAGCGACCCACCTCAGGATGTGGGTCAGCACGCTTTGACCCGTGTGTGTACGGGCATGACAGTTCCCCTCTGCTCCCCACTAGAGCCAGGTGCGAGCTATTTAAGCAATCATTCACAACAAGCAGGCACTGGTCAAAATACCACGTGTGTGGTGCAATCAATAAAGCCCACAGCCTGAGACAGAGGACATCACACCCCAGATGTGCAACATTGTTAGCCTTGGCGTTAGCTCACATTAAAAACGGAATAGATAGTTGTTTATATTTTTTTATTATTATTATTTCAAACAGTTTGCCTTTTTTCTGAAACTTCATATAGGTGCTGCCATAACAGAGAAAATATTTTGTAAAAATCCATAACATTAAATAACAATACGTTTCACAAGATACGTTTGGCCAGTTAAGCACTAAAATACTGTATTATGACAACAGTCTTGACTGCTTACTGGTTATAAGAATTAAGCCTGAAGTACACAAACATACAAAGAAACAGACACTGCAGAATCGAGGGCACAGAGCTGTCTTTCAGAGAACTCAAGATATTGATGTAAATAGCACTTAAAACATCATCCCTTTGCAAACTGTGGGAAATCCTATTGCCCAGCAACCAAGGGCAACTTTTAAGGCCCTTACAGCAACCAGAATGAAAGCAGTCATTGCCCAGGGGACAACCAATAATGGGTTGGATGAAAGAATCCTTCAGTCTGAGGGGTTGCATTTTTGAGGGGTAGTGGAACTGCTCCTTCATGCACCTAGCCCAAATGAACTTGCTAGTTTTACGCTAACAGTAAACCATTTTGTTTTATTACTAAACAAACTGCCTTTGGTTCAGAATAGAACCAATACAATATACTACAGTAGTAATTTTGTAATATTTTTTGAGTTAACAACAGTAACAGTAGACAGTAGCTGAATTGAGTGTCAACTGATTGTTTTCTTTTAAGTTTTCCTAACTTTAAAATATATCTGAACAGAGAAAGACTGGTCTTTCGTGTTGTACAGTAACTGCACAATCATAAGGGGGCAGTTAAAACAGAACCAACGCTAATACTGGGTAGGGAACACCATTAAATCTCTAGGGACAAAACCTTTAGAATATGTACTACAACCATGGTGATTAATGTGTAGGAGAATCGTAATGAGGTGGCAAGAAAAGTATATAAACAACATCAAACATAAATGTTAAAAGGAGATCAACGCAGCAGTTGTCTACATGATCATTAAGGTTTAAATAGATTTTGCCTTTTAATGAGGGTCTGTGGCTAATCAGACTGCTGCTACCATTGTGGTAGCTCTTATTATCACACAAGCAGGGATGACAGGGCATCTAAACCGTTGAAGCAGCCAAGCGGCTATATAAGGCAACATAATGAGGTTTAGTGCGATGTGCAAACAACAATCTTTACACAGATTTACTGGGACAAGTTCAGAGCTTTTACTGCTTTTAAATATATAAAATATGTCTGGACGTCGTCGGTTCGAGTCCAGGCTATTCCTTTGCCGACCGAGGATGGGAGCTTCCAGGGGGCGGCGCTCAATTGGCCGCCCAGGGGGAGGGAGGGTTAGGTCGGCCAGGGTGTTTTGTGCTCACCGCACACCAGCGACCCCTGTGTCTGGCTGGGCGCCTGCAGGCTTGCCTGTAAGCTGCCCAGAGCTGCGTTGTCCTCTGACGCTATAGCTCCGAGGTGGCTGCATGGTGAGTCTGCAGTGTGAAAAAAAGCGGTCGGCTGACGGCACACGCTTCGGAGGACAGCGTGTGCTCGTCTCCGTTGCTCCCGAGTCAGCGCGGGGGTGGTAGCGGTGAGCTGAGCTAAACAAAAATAATTGGACACTACTAAATTGGGGAGAAGAAAACAACAACAAAAAAAAAAACACCTTTGGCGACTACTAAATTAATAAAAAATAAATTATATATAACCAAAACCATTTTAAAAGAGTTTTATGTTTTTTTAAAACCTTTAAAAACATTTTGCATACAAAAGAATTGAGTTGTACATCGTTCATCTGTTTCAATTAACATTACTGTTACATTCCTGTAGTGACCGATTGCATTGTTTGAAATGTGAACTGTGCTGACAGCACTAGAGGCTGAAGCAAACATGCACAGTGTCATCTTTCACACACCTCCCCAGCATTGCATGTTGCATGTACCTCAAAACCTGCCCTGCCAAGACCACCTTCCAAGGGAATGACAGTGTCAGTCCAGTCTTAATGCCCAACCACTCCTTGACCTCTCCAGACCGACAGCAAGCAGGAGTATCACCTGTGATGGTGGTGTAGTGATGCACACACCTGTCCTTGCAACAGAGATGAGACCATGAGAACTGGATTCTCAGCCAAAACCACTGCATCGGAGTGACTTTTGAAAACCCACCCACTTGGGGTTGAATCATGTTATTGTGACCAAGTGCTGGGAAGAAAGAAAAAAAAGAAAAAAAAACACAAACATTCTCCTAAACCGATTTACAGAGCCTTGAATTTTTATTCTGTTGCTCTTGCTCTGTGTAAAGGGACTTCTAGAATATTTGTGATTTGTTTATAAACTGCAAACTATTAAAAAAAAATAACCTAACTGAAAACAGACAAAATAAAAGCGATACACATCCACAGAGGTTACCACCCACTCTTCCAGCAGTCAGAAAGCATCAAAGCAGAGTCAGACCAAAAATATTTGACTTTTCAGATTCTTTGTTCCCCCCCCCCCCCCCCCCCCTAAAAGGGGCACTAAGATTTGTTGAGGAACATATGCACTGGATTCGGTAAAATGGAACACATCTAAACAAATGCTGACTAAATTGAGTGGAATTTCCACTGAAGGAAATGTAAAATTGCATGTCAGTCCTGTAGAATTCACACACACACATATATATATATATATATACACATATATATGTATGTATGTATACACATACATATATACACATATATATATTAGGCGACTTACAGAGTCACTTACAATTACGTCTCACCCGAAAGACGGAGCACAAGGAGGTTAAGTGACTTGCTCAGGGTCACACAATGAGTCAGTGGCTGAGGTGGGATTTGAACCCGGGACCTCCTGGTTACAAGCCCTTTTCTTTAACCGCCTACCTCATGCTATAAAATAGTTCAGTTCACACTAACACAATAAACTGACACATAAAACAAACTTTTTTTTTTATAGGGCGTTTCCTGTGTAACCTACAAGTTCCAGATTCTCTCGTCTAATCCAAAAAAGATCGCTCATCATCCAGAGCCACAGCGCCACTCAAAAACTAAATGACAGAACGTCACTTGAATTCTTAGCAATGTCAACATTCTTCTGTTTAGCTGATATATTACCTGCACTTTTTCTATACCAAAGTTAACTAAAAATGTTTCTATAAACTTGATTTAAAGCCTCTTCAGAGAACTACTATTTTCTGCTGACACTTCAGACATGAATTAGGCTACTGCCACAGGCGCTACACGGGTTTCTTCCGCCTCTCCTTCAGAGATTTACAAGAAATCCCGTTTTTAAGTAAGAGGTTGCGAACTCTGGGGAAAAATGTGCAATTATTGCTAGGCAATTTAAAAAAAGAATGTTTCCACCACGTCACCACCAGTGATGTCCACAAATCGATCAAGTCTTGACGTGTTTATTTCAAAACGACAGCAGAAATGTCCACTATCTAATCAACCGTTTATTTTAGCTTGGCATTTCGAGAATAATTTATTTAAAAAGTATAGAATTCTTGTTATACCCATTAACCTTTAACGTAGTTACATATCAATACCAATCAATCAATCGATACTTTATTTATATAGCGCCTTTCACACAAAAAGTATAAGCGCTGTACAGGACAAAACAGAAGAAAATAAAAACACAATACAAATACAATATAATACATATGATGCACGTAGAAACTGTAAAGCATTACGGGACTACAAACAGTGCATGTAGTGAAAAACTAGCCGGTACAAGCAGCACAGTGCAGTCAGTAGTCCAATTGCCCGCCGCTGTGCACGGGTTCCGGGTAACTTCACAAACCACTGAGATGAAATAACTAGCCATTGAAAACACTCGACTCAACGAGTGCAATCTAACAACTCCTTCAATCCCATCCGTCGCATAATCTATGAAGTAATGCACTAGCAATTGTCTCAATATGTGCATTAAAAACAATGTGCAAAAACAAGTTATTTTAAAGAAGTTACATGCAAAACTGAGCTAAGAGAACTCGATGTGTTTTTCATTCAGGGCATGCAATTAACCCGCTATATGATACACATTTTAAAACTGCATTTTTAAGCATGTTATATTGCTTAAAAACAGTCTGCCCAGTTTGCCTGCGTCCTGACGACATGTTTCAACACATTCCTGAACAGACCTTCAGCTAAGCTTCCGACAACTGTTTCACTTCAGACCGATTCCTTACTTTTCCATCTTTAAAAAACAAACAACGAGCAAGCATTGCAAACCCTTGTCTCTAATTTATTTATTTTTATATATAATCTCACATTAATTAAAAACAGCGTTTTGTTTTCGTAACAATGAATACGTTAACATTACCTGTTTAAACTCATGAATCGCCCAGTTGAAAAGTTTCTCTACGGTTTATCTCCCACATGAATCCACAGAAGGATCCCAGATTGTTCAGCTCCTCCCTCACAAACTAGCACCATGAGGTCATTGGAAATGGGTGCGCACAAATGTACACGCTTTACGTAGCAATAAAGTCCTGGGCTGGGTTGCACCAGATATGCGTAAATTAATTCCTAAATTAGAACGTAAAGTATCTACTAAGTCCTTAGTTGTTACTAGTTAGTTTATAAATGAGCGCTCTCTTATTTCAGCGGCACCACACGTACTTAAGACAACTTTGTTAGTTTATGACTAAGACCGCCTGATACTCGGTCGGTGACGTCATCGCTACTCGGTAGCCAAATAGAAGTGAGGATATTTCAGAGGGCTTGGTACAGTGAAGATCAAAACCCACTGAAGAAACATATACGACCTTTAAACTACCGAAAATAAACATATAACTTCATGGGAATTATAAGAATGTTTAGTTTTAGAGAGTAACTGATTCAAATTAAATCAGCAGCTTTTTGTGAATCGGTATGCTGAGAGGGCAAACTTTTTTGTTCATGTCTTTAACCTTCACATTTCCCTATGTTATTTATAAAAATCAAGATGAATTATATATATCTTATGTATGACATATATCTGTGTGTGTGTGTTACGATTAGAAAAATATTCCCGCGGCTCCTCCTTGTGTTGTCTCCCTTATATATATATATATATATATATATATATATATATATATATATATATATATATATATATATATATATTGTAACTGCGGGTCCCGAGGCGGGCTGGTGAGATGCGCAGGGCCGGTGCACCTGGAAGAGCGCACCCCGCGGGTCAGGCGCGTGGTCAGCATACTGAGTGAACGGGAGAACTCAGCCTGTACTTTTCCATCCAGCGAGGTTACCCGCAGTCAGGCTGGGGCCCCGCCCCCTTTCATCTAGAGTGTTTTCCGATCCCCAGACTGAGGCACCTGGGCTGGGGGATTTCCATACAGCTGTCATTCTGGAACCTTCCAGCAGGGTGAAGTGTCCGTTCTGGATTGGCAGGGGTCGGACTGAGAAAAGGAGAACAGAGCGTAAGAGCGAAAGAGCGAAGGTGCGAAAGAGAAGAGTGGGTGGAGCGGCGGTAGCATCTGTCCTGGGAAGCCATTGCCCGGCTCTCTCCGGTTGTGAAGGGAGTCTGGGCACAGTGGTCCCGCTTGGCCGTGAGGGAGGGAGTTCTGCAGCGTTGCTGGGAAGCCCCTACAGAACATAAAGGCTGCTGGCAGGTGGTGGTGCCCAGGGACCTTAGTCACCAAAACCTTGCGGCGACTCCGGCAGGGCTTTTACTGGGGCCTATGCTGCTGTGATGTGGCGGACTACTGCCGCCACCGCGACAACTGTACAGCCAGGAAGGGAACAGCAGATCAGTCGTGAGCCCCCCTCCAGCAGTTCCTGGTCGGTGGGCCCATGGAGTGGATAGGGGTCGACATCCTGGGCACCTTCCCCCACTCTGAAAGGGGGGGCAGCTTTGTCCAGGTTGCCATGGACTACTTTTCAAAGTGGCCCGAGGAGTATGCCCTGCCCAACCAGGAAGCAGACACAGTGGCGGACGTAATGCTAGAGGGCTTTGTCTGCCGGTTCGGGGTCCCCCTGGAGCTCCACTCTGACCAGGGCTGGAATTTCGAGTCCCGAGTCATGGCAGAGATGTGCAGCCGGCTGAGAATCCGCAAGACCCGGACCACCCCGCTCCACCTCCAAAGCGATGGGTTGGTGGAGCGATTTAACTGGACCTTGGCAAACCAGTTGGCCATCACGACCGCCACGTGTGTGTGTGTGTGTGTATATATATATATATATATATATATATATATATATATATATATATATATATATATATATATTGATTACATTTTTATTCCCGCGGCTCCTCCTAGTGTTGTCTCCCTGTCACTTCTGGCAGACAAGCTAACAAGACAGCCGTGACAGACAAAAGACAGCTAATTCAAGAATATTTTGTCCTGGGAAGTATAAAATATTGAAATTTAAAATTAAGTTTTAGGAAAGTTTATGAATTATTGATCAATATAACTTTAATAATGTTAATTAATGTTCTATGTCTCAGCGACATTTTCTTGAAATAAATCATATACATCTATAAAATTATTCCTATGATTTTTTTTTTTTTTTAATCCTATTAAACCTATAAGGAACTTTAAAAACTAATAATATTTCAAAGGATGTCCTATAATTATCAAGAGGATGTATGCAGTCTCATCCCATCCTTAGTTGTTTTCACTAAACATTTATTTTAAAATAAGTTGTTTTCACTAAACGTTTATTTTAAAATAAGTTGTTTTCACTAAACGTTTATTTTAAAATAAGTTGTTTTCACTAAACGTTTATTTTAAAATAAGGTGTTTTCACTAAACGTTTATTTTAAAATAAGCTGTTTTCACAAAGTGTTTTTTGTTTGCATCTGCTTGTACTTCTCAGCTGACACAAACAAGTGCTTCAGTTTAAGGGGCTTTGGCCATTGTCACACAGAACCAGAATCCTCTGGCTTCCATCCCACCCTTAGGTTGGCATTGCAATGATATGGCTTCAGACTGTCTGTAAATAAACACATTGGGGTGAAGTGTAGGCTTTGTATGAAAACATAGTTTTTAGTGTGTGGCTCAGATGGTGTTGCTACTAAACTGAGAGAAGCAATGTATAACATCACAGGTTCAACAGAAGCCCCCAAATCAAATACCAGTAGTTACCGGTGTTGGTGTGGGTGTGGGTGGCTACACCTACCCCTGTATAATGTAAATTAGCTTTGTCATTCTCCACTTGAAAACAATCTTATTCTAAAATGGTTTCATTCATTCCAGGCTCAGGTACATGCACTCCATTCTAGAATTGTGCAGTAGACTTGAACAGTTGTAGAATGGTCAACCATTTTAGGAATTCATATTTGGTTCAGCTGGCCCATTCTGGAATCTGTGGTTCTCAATTTGAGCACAACACACATAAAGCTGCAGATTAGCAAGTGGTTACTTAAAGTGGTTATTGTTAATGAACTAGTTTCATAAATGTTGTGTGCACAATTAGCTATAAGAGTCTCACACATGCAGTTGTAAAAAATATATATATTACATAGCAGACATGTCTTTTTATTATAAACACAGTTGATATGCTGTTACTGTTTCACTTCCCAGGTAAGTTCATGTCAGCAGTGTCTTCAGGGTCAAAGCATGCCAGTCACTAGGGGAAACTGCTGGTTGGTTTATGAGAGGGAATATGGTGTTGAAGGGATGGGGACAATTTCACTCTCCAGGTGAAGTGCCTGAACTTCAATGAAAACTGATAGCAAACGTGTTTTTCTTTCAAAACTGCACTTGGGAAACCTATATAATGAATGAAAGGTAATAATTATGCAGTCACTGTATTGTGTTAGCTACAACTACTGTAAACATGGGTATTGACTTGGTAAATTAATTACAGAAGTAAATGTACAGCACTGGGATAGCTTACATCATACTGTATATGTAACCAGAGCGGGGTGACTAACCTGTAGTTCAGCTTTTTAAACAAAAGTAGTAATATAAGCTAAGCTGATTCCTGCAGACAGAGGCAAATGACAAGAAGTAAGAATTCCACAGGGTAACTTCATACTGTTTTTCCTGTACTGTGTATTTGTATCCCATGTAAACATGTGTTTTAAAGCCACCTACACAACCGCTGATTGCCTGAGATACAGTAGTAGATCTGGTCTTTGGACCCTGTTACCTCTACACTGACATCTAGAGGCAGACCATCCCATTTTAATCACCCTAGTAATTGTTCTATGGAAACAGTTAGTCTCACTTCCTTTCCCATTCCAATGTATTTTCTCCAGAGCCCTTTGTCTCTTCAGTTGCCAGACAGTACAATAACAGCCAATAGGAGCCTACAGCCCCAGCAATTGTCAAAATTACTCTGGAATGGTGAGAGTTGGAACATGAAGGCAAAAAGAAAAAAGATTAATGTTCCCTAAAGATGACAAAAGTCATCAAACACATTTATGTGGCAGAAAATAGAAAAGAGCACCAACTGTACTTGGTCTAGAGGATGGACGTATCTGATGAAGTTAGACCTGGTATAGATTCATTCTTTCTTAGCTGTTTTTTGTGCCTGTGATATGTTCTGATCAGACATCAGTTGAAAATAAACTGTTGCGGCCTTCTCCACATCCCTGTTCCTCTGCTTAGGTTTGTTTCCTATGAAATTCAGATGACTCGTAGCTAGTTGCAGTTCAACATCTTCGTTCTTTATTTGAACATAACACCGGCTTTAAACATTCTTTTGTGTTTACTTGTCTAGAACTTAATTTCATAGCGTACATCTTAGAGCATAACCATTACACACTTCTTTTCTAACCGTAACACACAACCAACTCACACTGAGAGCATTGCATGCACTGACCAGCAAAACAAGAAGAGAGCTGACATGAACAGATTGCTCACATACCTATGTATATTTCATATTCCTAAAAATGTTGTAGAATAAAACACATTTTTTTGTGAATTCCGGGGCATGCAAAAGCAATGCTATGATTATTTTGACTTCAAGTGGAAGATGCCAGTAATATATATATATATATATATATATATATATATATATATATATATATATACAGTACATGGTGATATATGAGCCAGCCAACAATAACTTATTGTTGATTTTGCTTACATTAATAGGACAATAGGGGGCTTGTTTAGGAGCTGAAAATAATGCTAGTAAACGTCCATATATCTTCAGAACATGTCCCTACATTATTCAGATTAAAGCAGAGCATTCGATCTCTAATTCATATGCAGGTGACTTGCAAACCAGCAACCTAAATCCACTACCACAAGAGCTTGCAAGAGTTGGAATGATCCTCTTTTTTTGTCTTGTCCTTTACACTACAGATAGCTTGAGTATTTGAGAGCTGAATAAGATTTTGCACAATTAAATACCATATAGTAAAGGGTTTAAGTACGCCAGGATTTGTCTATGATGTATTCAAAGCTTTTTAACTTTCTTTGGTATTAACATTAAATGTCTTAACCGTTAATAAAGAAAACAAAAGATCTGTAGAGGCTGCATAATCTTAAGCAAAATAGAGACCTGATCCTTTGGAAAAACATTGTGTGATATGCTCCAGCTTGTGCAGTCAACAGTCTCACCACATGCATTCTCATTGGATCGCATGTATCCATGATTCCTCATATTAGTCTTCACCACCACTATTGTCATTCGTTGTACCACACATGATGAAGTTCTTAGTGAAATATTATTCATTACAGTACATGGCTGTCTTCTAAAAGATTATAGACCGTTTATCATATTCTCTGCAAAACATACTTGGCCTGTTTCCAAGAGAGGTTCTTTGAGGCTTCCATTAAACCCTGATGAGTAAGGACTTGTTAAGAACACAGACAGATCATTTGTTAATTAGCATTTTTTGACAGCCTGCTTTAGCTAATTTATGTAGATAAAATACCTTTGATCCAATGCTAAGTATTGTTTCAGCCTGATATAATGTTTTAGGATTTTAAAAGCAGACTGGGCTATCATTTAACCATTTTCTTTTCCCCACACTGAAAGAATACATAAATAAAACCAAAGGCACATGATTGTACAATACAATTTGAAAGAAATTCATTCTGCCATTTTGGAGCAACCTCTGGTATCTTTTCCAGACAGCCATATGGGTTCAGATTTCTATTGTGATCAAGGTTATCATAGTTTACCATGATTTGTTACTATGCTTTTCCATGGCTCTTTGGGATTTACAATTCCTATGCTTTATTACTCTTTTCTGTACTTTTACTATGGGAAACTTTTATAAGGGTAAAGTTTATCAATATTATAAAAACTAAGTTTTCCAATATTATAACAGCAAAATAACTTTCAAGGAGGAAGTAAAATGTCTAAGAGATACAAATGGCAAAATCATAGATGAAGAAAAAAAATAGCAAATATATAAAATTATTTTTATAAAGGTGGATACAGACAACACGACCCACATGTCGACCTGTTCCTATCCAGTTTTAAATAACTGAGGCAGAAGTGTTAAAGGGACTAGGAGCTCTTAAAATAAACAAATTCCCTGGGCTGGCTGAGATCCCCCCAATAGTACTCAAAGAAATTAAAGAAGTTATTTACAAACCACTAACCAAGATCATGCAACAGTCTCTTGACACAGGGGTTGTACCGACAGACTGGAGAATTGCAAACATAATACCGATCCACAAAAAGGGAGACAAAACCAAACCAGGTAACTACAGACCAATAAGCCTGACTTCTATTACATGTAAACTTATGGAAACTATAATAAGATCCAAAATGGAAAATTACCTATATGGTAACAGTATCTTGGGAGACAGTCAGCATGGTTTTAGGAAAGGGAGACCGTGTCTAACTAACCTGCTTGATTTTCTTGAGGATGCAACATTGACAATAGATAATTGCAAAGGATATGACATGGTTTATTTAGATTTCCAGAAAGCGTTTGACAAAGTCCTGCATAAAAGATTAATTCTCAAACTGAACGCAGTAGGGATTCAAGGAAATGCATGCACATGGATTAGGGAGAGGTTAGTATGTAGAAAACAGAAAATACTGATTAGAGGAGAAACCTTAAAATGGAGCAAGATAACCAGTGAAGTACCACAGGGGTTAGTATTAGGTTCTCTGCTTCCTAATCTACATTAATGACTTAGATTCTGATATAGTAAGCAAACTTGTTAAATTTGCAGATGACACAAAAATAGGAGGAGTGGCAAACACCTTTGCAGCAGCAAAGGTCATTCAAAATGATCTAGACAGCATTCAGAACTGGGCAGACACATGACAAATTACATTTAATATAGAAAAGTGTAAGGTACTGCATGCAGGCAATAAAAATGTTCATTATAAATAGATACTGATACTGAGATACTGAAATTGAAGAAGGAATTTATGAAAAAGATCTAGGAGTTTTGTTGACTTAGAAGTGTCTTCATCTAGGCAATGCGGGGAAGCTATAAAAAAAGGCCAAGAAAATGCTTGGAAATATAGTGAAAAGTGTTGAATTTAAATCAAGGGAAGTAATCTTAAAACTTTACAATGCATTAGTAAGACCTCATCTAGAATATTGTGTTCAGTTCTGGTCACCTTGCTTCAAAAAGGATATTGCTGCTCTAGAAAGAGTGCAAAGAAGAGCAACCAGAATTATTCCTGGTTTAAAAGGCATGCCATATGCAGACGGGCTAAAAGAATTGAGTCTATTCAGTCTTGAACAAAGAAGATTACACTGTGATCTGATTCAAGTATTCAAAATTCTAAAAGGTATTGACAATGTCGACCCAGGGGACTTTTTTACAGAGAGAATTGTGAGGGTCTGGAACCAATGGTAACTCTTTATATTGTGGCATAAATTAATATTAAATAGATATGCAATTGCATATTAATGTTAAATTAATATTTAATAAATATGCAATAGCTGGTTTCTTGCTAAATGTTAACCAAATGTTGATTGAAAATGTAATTGCATATCACGTCCATTTATATTATGTAATAATTTCCCTACATGTTTTTAATTGAAAATACAGTTAATCTGACTTAAATTTTAATGGAAAGTAACAAGGAATAATTGAACATAAATTTAATATCAATTGCATATCTATTAAATATTAATTTAACTTTAATTTAATATACAATCACATATCTATTTAATAATAATTTATGCCACCAATATAAAGCTTTAACAAACCAACTTCCCAGTAATGTTGTTGAAGCTGACACCCTGGGATCCTTCAAGAAGCTGCTTGATGAGATTAAGCTGCTAACAACCAAACAAGCAAGATGGCCCGAATGGCCTCCTCTTGTTTGTAAACTTTCTTATGTTCTTATGTTCTAACAATTTCTCCATTGGTAGTCGTTATACCTTCCAGGTTTCAGATCAACAAAGAAATTCTGCAAATAGTCCCAGTAATAGTTCAAAAACAAATATATCAAGCATCAGTGAGATAATATTTCTCTATGGACTGCTCCATGAAAACCTCTCTTTTCTCCAAAATATGTATTGCTTGCTGTTACTTTCCTATTTTGCCTCTAGCAATACTGCTGAGTGCATTTTAACAACTAGCTACTTGCTGGACAGCTACTGCAGAGTTCACAAGTTTGTACTCTGTTTTTTTTTGTTTTTTTTTACACAGCGCTAGAATTAATGCAGGCTGTGTTATAAAAGGACATGGATCTGGGGAAGAGGAATGGCTTGCACTTCACCTGCAGTGCTCTCAAGTGTCTCCCAGGCTCGTTCTGCAAGTGCAATTCTGGGAGACTGGGATGGCTGCTGAAAGACATTGATGTTAAGCAGGTTCTTCCAGATTCAGAACACAAACCAGCAGATCTGACTTGAAAATGCCAGTCAAGCAAACCACCACCTGTTAACTTTGCACAAAGAACAATTAGAGTGCTGGTGAACCCGACTGGGATCCCAGTTCGGTGTCACGTGTGACAGTGAACATTTCATGTTTACCTACTGAAATTTTATACCAAAGCATCTCTTGAGACTGGAATATTGTTCTTGTTAACAGAACATGCATGAATGCAAAACCAATACAAAAGAAGGACCATAGTGGATTAGCCTGAAATGTGTGCCCCATACCATAACATGGTACAAGGATACAAGCTCTGTCCTGGCCAGGACATAAACTTGATGATGCTGTAATGTCATATTGAAAAGTTACATACAAAATCATGTAGTTATGCTGTTTAATTCAGGCAAACGCAAGTTATAAATGTATTGTAGATCATTTTATGACATTGGGTAATGCAACCAGGGAGCAATTACCAGTAATTAAGATATCATAGATATCAATAATTTTGTATTATTTAATTAACACTTAGTGTGTAACAGATAATTATAGTGTGTGTTTTATTTTGGTAAATGTCACACACAAGCTGTAACTACATGGTATTTCTCCTCAAAAATAATTGTGTTGTTCTATTGTAAAGAAGCAATTATTTTTATCCTGTAAGTGACCTTGCCTCAGGGAAGCAGCAGCTTGTGTAGTATTAAATATGTAGCCTTTATTAACCACAGTATACATGCCCCCCCCCCCCAGCAGTCCATTAATAATATAAAAGTGCATGCAATACAAGATCAACTGACTGAGCCTTGGGGGGTGTACATGGAACATATGTTAGGTCACCCAAAGCTGCTTCCATGGATGAAGTTTCCATTGGCTTCACTGGATGATATTTATTGTAGTGGTATTACCAGACATGTTTGCACCAACACTTGGAGCCTCACAAAACAATTGCAGCTGTGTGCAGCCATTTCCACAGAACAAGATTGCTAGTGGCTGAAAGGCTTCCATAAAAAGTTGCCTATACATGCAACAGACTACAAAAGAGTAAAGCACAAAGAGCTGGAGAATGGAATGCACAGGTGAACCTTCACAAAGCTTTAGTGCTACAGGTGAACCTTCACAAAGCTTTAGTGTTGGCAGCACTTCACTAAGAAACTAGATGAGGTCTGCCAAAGCACTTCAATAACATCATTCAAATATATCCATTCTTTAGGAAACTTGAAGGGGCGCTCGGCAATGCCTCATAGCCAAAATCCCCAAGTACACCCACTAAACACAATGCAATATGGGTTGTATGTGCAAACCTGCTTGTGCAAGACATACATGTGCTTTCTAGTCTAAGCTTTGTCTGTTGGTGTTCCCAAATAATATCCTGATTTCCCCTCCCAATATTCAGTCACAGGTGGTGGTTCTTGAGCTGTAGTACAATGGCTCCCTCTGGTGGATAATGGGATAAATCACTGGGCCCCCATAAAAAGGGACAGAAGCTGGCTACCAGACATTGCCTCAAACATGCAAGGCAACCCTTTCAGGAAATAGAACACACACTTTCCTGATGTCACTCCCAATGTGCCGTTTTAGTTTATTAAAAGATGTATTGTTCAGTTTGTTTTTCATATATTGCATAGCTGTGGAGAGAATTATAAATATTACATAACAAAAATGAAGCATGCAAGCAGCATTTGCTTAACTGCCTATTTGAATGGCCTGGATAGTATCTCTGCTAAGAACAGTGTTGGTCAGTGACCATGGCCTGTGCACATAACTCCCAGGTCATGATATTTTCAACAACATGCTCTTTTTAAAAAAAAAAAAAAAAAAAAAAAAAAAAAAGTCCTTGAATCACAACTGCATAAACAGTTGTCCACATATATGTAAAAATGTAAATGCAATGAACGCATGGCAAATTCTACTACTTTAAATAAGATGGGATAAAGATTGATTCATTGCAATTTATGCAGTTCCGTAGATACTGTGAAAGTAAAAATGCAAGTGTGACAGACAATTGTTCTTTGCAGGTTTCTTGCTGCAAAGATAAAACAGGTCAAAAACAGTACCTGCAGTCAAGTCAGGCACTGGCTGCTTGCCCAGACTGCAAATACATACACCGACTTACTGTAAAAGCAAGGAAGTCACACGCCTGCCCCAGTGTACAGTACATCCTAGTCAACACAGATGACTAATAACCAGCCCACTACCAGATTTATAGCCATTTCATTTTTTATTATCAGTTATAGATATACCAATTGGCCTCTAAACAGAAAACATGCATCCAAAAAAAGCACCATTTTAAAGTAACTGCTTTCTCTTAAATTTAAAGTGACCCTCCATTATACAGTCGGTATGCAATAGTACCCACCCCGCCCCCCTCCCCCAAACCGGCCTAGCTCTCAACACTTGCGGGGCTGTTGAATGAGGTACAGTTTCTTCGGTGTGTGCAGCTTTTCAACTGCAGGTCTGGGCTTGTTATATGCAACACTTGCTGCTGCAGCTGGATATTCACGACTTAACTACAATTGAAAGAAAGACAGAATTAAAGAATACCACAATTGTACTATATAAAAAAATAACTTTAAAAAAGCCACATTTGTCTACCTTAAAAAGGGTACCAATAACAAGATACTTGATTTTATTTATGCATATTGATTTTATTTATGCATATTCCAAAACAGTTGTCCTTTCACATAGCTTTTGAATTCTTCGGTTGCATGTACAGTAGTAGCCAACAGTAGGTTAATTTGCCAATAAAAACAGTATAAGGTTACCATTAGTGGTTTTGTACAAGTCTGTGGACACTGGACAGAATTGTCCTGGAAGGAAGAGGACCACCTTGATGGATATACCAACCTTATCAAGAGTACCAGCTAGAAGAATACTGATTGACTGCATTTTGGAAAGCACCGCAAGGGACCTGGAAATAGAAGCAGCATTTTAAAAAAGTGACCGGAATTAAAGAGACGCTAGCCCTGGACCTAGTTTTGATTTCAGCTTCCTTTCAAGCAAGTATATTAAAGAAATCAGATTCCATGGCTGACTGCAAGCTTTTGAACCCTGTTAACAGGGGGCATCAATGCTGTGGATTTCACTTTTCAGTCCAGTCAGACACTTCATTATCTTACCTCTTTTCTGCTGCAGGTTTCTTGGCCTCTTTTTCAGGAGGAGCATTTTCTTCACTGCCTTGTTTTTTAGCCACTCTTTTACCTCCAGCCTTTACTAGGAGATATTAAATATATAATACAAGGAGTGAAGCGTGTACATTAATTTAGAAACAGAAGTACTAGTTTAAAACACTAATATTCGTATTAAAAGCACTGCTATTCTGTAAAGTCACTGTAAATTTCCATCAGCAAGTCACACAAACTACATCTGCCACCAAAGTTTAAATGGGTCAAACAGAAGACAAATAAAAAGTAAACCATATTAATTCATTAACTGTGCTCTCGACATTGCAAATTCAACACAAGACCCAAGGTTAAACCAATATTTAATATCACTTAAGTGAAGCAAATTGACCATGCTTGAATTAGTTTTAATCGTCCCAGTTTGTAGTATAGTAGTTATATTTACAGAACACAACAAAAACAAATTTGACACTTTCTCTTAGTTACATTCCAGTTTAAACTTGGCCCACAGCAGATTCAGTGTGGCGAATGCGTATTTAAAAACAAAAACAAAACCAACACCAAATGCACCAGAGCCGCAACACTGAATCTGCATATTCATGTATCTGCATTGCGCATGACTCAGTGATTTGAAAACAATACACATGGAGTTTGAAAACAAAACAGTTCAAATCATGACCAACAGAGTACGCAGTTACAACGCTGCGCCAGTACTGTTACCACAGTTAAATTATACTGTTACTTTCAATACGAGCATGGTCAATATGTGGATTACATCATGTCTTGTTACCGCTGACGGTAGTAAAACACAGGAGCGTAAACGGCTTCCGTTTTTCAGAAAAGATTACCAAAACTAATCTTAAATCAATATAAGGAAAGTCCAAGCAAAAAAGCAGAAGTACATTTAAATATAAAGTTTCCATAATAGTTTCGCAGTGAAAAAAAAATCCACTTCTAGCGATCTCCATTTTGTAAAATAAGATGCAATTTCTAACAGGTTTTACAGATGCAGAAGTTGCTAAAACGATTGCACAAAAGATTAGTATGTTATGCACACCTTTCTTTAAACACAAACCTGCAGGAGGGTGTCCAGCTTTCAAAGAAGGATTCTCTTTGACTCCAGCTTTCGATAACTGCACCATCTTCAGAACTTCGCTCAACAATAATACGCAAAACGCACAGCACACCCCTAGCCCGCCCCTTACACTTGTTTATACTGAACAGGGAATTACGTACTTACTATTCAATTATTGCAGGAAATTGAATTATGTGGGGGTGGGGTTTGGGGTGTATTGACCAGCATCAGAAAAAATATATAAATTCTCCCATATACTGTACTAATTTGAGTGAAGGATTAAAAACTTTTAAAAAGTTAAATTCCCTATATAATGAACACCTGTGATTCACTTTTCTTGGATGACGGGCCATTGTTTTTTCCTGTGTTAATAAAACAGCAGGGGTCTCCTTCCCTAGCGTGGTGTGAAGTTTTATACTGCAAAATACTCGTGGTTAAAAAACAAAATAAAAAATAAATGTGGACATAGACTGTCTCTCACTCATTCCATTATGCAAATTGAATCTGCATACATTTTGTTGCAAGTCAGTTTCAGGTAATATGGACAAAACGGCAGATCTGACAACAATTGATACAGAACTATCTATCCATGTATCCATGGCTGCATGAATTACGTACGACTCAAAAACGATTCAAAGCAGATTTCCATCCCAACTGTAACTGAAAACATATAATCGTTAAGGGATGGCAGTCTTCAGACAGTGTTAATGCAATAAAAACTGTTATTATTACCAGGACATACATATCTATTGCATTGTGTTGCGTACACATATAAAACATAAAAGCAGGTCTACATTTTCAGATTAGCAGGCTACAGTCCTGTCAAAATGCGTTTATTTATTTCCACATTTTTGTACATCCTGCAGCAGCACAAATATTTTATAATAACCTTGGGAAAGTCTGGTTGGTATGAACATGCTTAGACGAGTACGCAGGCCTGTCCTACTTTGATATTCATGAATATCAACCATTGTGTTTTCAAACTGGTACAGATGCCAGTCTATATAACATTGCTTGTAGGGAATTTGGTGTTGATGCCAGGCATTTGTACTTAAGATTCTCCTCCTCTCCTTTCCCTGCTGTTCAACAGGAGTGTGTGTGCTGGATTTGTACTTAACTTCAGACAGATGTTAGCAAACACAGGCTATAGCTGTGACACCTGTACTTGTTGCCTTTCCTGATTGATGCAGATGGTCTGTGAAGCACAATCTTGAGGAAACAGCAGCTGTTGGTGTGTATTATCAGTGAGATGTGTTCTTTTTGGATTTAGAGGGTCTAGGACCTCATGGACACCATGCTCTCTGCAGAGTCCTCCTGTATCAAGCCTTCTTTAAGATCTTTGGCTTGATATCTATTGCACTTTTTCAAATGGCGGAACACAGTATCAGGACAACCATAACATGCCCAGACTTGGCAAGCACTGTAATACAATATTTTTGGATTGGGATATTGAATCTTGTAAAGCATTTCTCTTATTTAAAATTAAGATTTACATATCGAGTGTGACACACATACAGAAAGACGGACAGCCTCCCCCCCACCCCAAAATTATCAAACTATCAATATGCATGTGCTAGAGAATGTTTTCATCACAAAGTTTCATCACAATTGTACACATGGTTCTGTATCTAAGTATCCCCTGCGAGATAATTATACAAGTTTATACAGAGTGATAAGGTTTAGTAGTGCATTAACTTGTACAGTGTACTAGGTGCACAGGAAATGAACTCATATTTCACCTCATATATATAGCAATGAAACTAAAGCAATATACATACACAAATCCAAAAAATAGTTTCACCATAAAAAGTGTGTTTAGATCACCAAGCCTTTTACCAAAATTCAAATGGCATTAGATTCAATCCACTCCATTATGTTGAAAGGAAACAGTGATGTAAACGTGGCATATTTTAATACCACTCTTAAACCACTAAGTGGCAGAAGGTCCTATTTTATTCTTGCATTCACTGTGTTCTACCACTATTTCAGTCTGTGCTTGTGAAAGACCTGGGCTGAGAGGTCTCCACAGAGCCGCTCTCACATTCCTTCATGCACCTTCTGTTGTGTCGTTAATTCTTTGGCACAACCTTGGGGTTCTGGAATGCCTTTCTGGATTCCATTGTGTCATTGTCAAGCCTCCCCGGGTTTAAACCTGCTGTTCAGCATCCTCTGCGCTTGAGATGAACTAGTTTTTGTTGTAATGAAAAACCGTACATGTGTTTTTATCTTCTTTTAACACACACACACATATTTTATATATAATGTATGTGTGTATATATATATATATATATATACAGTGCCTTGCGAAAGTATTCGGCCCCCTTGAACTTTGCGACCTTTTGCCACATTTCAGGCTTCAAACATAAAGATATGAAACTGTAATTTTTTGTGAAGAATCAACAACAAGTGGGACACAATCATGAAGTGGAACGAAATTTATTGGATATTTCAAACTTTTTTAACAAATAAAAAACTGAAAAATTGGGCGTGCAAAATTATTCAGCCCCTTTACTTTCAGTGCAGCAAACTCTCTCCAGAAGTTCAGTGAGGATCTCTGAATGATCCAATGTTGACCTAAATGACTAATGATGATAAATAGAATCCACCTGTGTGTAATCAAGTCTCCGTATAAATGCACCTGCACTGTGATAGTCTCAGAAGTCCGTTTAAAGCGCAGAGAGCATCATGAAGAACAAGGAACACACCAGGCAGGTCCGAGATACTGTTGTGGAGAAGTTTAAAGCCGGATTTGGATACAAAAAGATTTCCCAAGCTTTAAACATCCCAAGGAGCACTGTGCAAGCGATAATATTGAAATGGAAGGAGTATCAGACCACTGCAAATCTACCAAGACCTGGCCGTCCCTCTAAACTTTCAGCTCATACAAGGAGAAGACTGATCAGAGATGCAGCCAAGAGGCCCATGATCACTCTGGATGAACTGCAGAGATCTACAGCTGAGGTGGGAGACTCTGTCCATAGGACAACAATCAGTCGTATACTGCACAAATCTGGCCTTTATGGAAGAGTGGCAAGAAGAAAGCCATTTCTTAAAGATATCCATAAAAAGTGTCGTTTACAGTTTGCCACAAGCCACCTGGGAGACACACCAAACATGTGGAAGAAGGTGCTCTGGTCAGATGAAACCAAAATCGAACTTTTTGGCAACAATGCAAAACGTTATGTTTGGCGTAAAAGCAACACAGCTCATCACCCTGAACACACCATCCCCACTGTCAAACATGGTGGTGGCAGCATCATGGTTTGGGCCTGCTTTTCTTCAGCAGGGACAGGGAAGATGGTTAAAATTGATGGGAAGATGGATGGAGCCAAATACAGGACCATTCTGGAAGAAAACCTGATGGAGTCTGCAAAAGACCTGAGACTGGGACGGAGATTTGTCTTCCAACAAGACAATGATCCAAAACATAAAGCAAAATCTACAATGGAATGGTTCACAAATAAACATATCCAGGTGTTAGAATGGCCAAGTCAAAGTCCAGACCTGAATCCAATCGAGAATCTGTGGAAAGAACTGAAAACTGCTGTTCACAAATGCTCTCCATCCAACCTCACTGAGCTCGAGCTGTTTTGCAAGGAGGAATGGGCAAAAATTTCAGTCTCTCGATGTGCAAAACTGATAGAGACATACCCCAAGCGACTTACAGCTGTAATCGCAGCAAAAGGTGGCGCTACAAAGTATTAACTTAAGGGGGCTGAATAATTTTGCACGCCCAATTTTTCAGTTTTTTATTTGTTAAAAAAGTTTGAAATATCCAATAAATTTCGTTCCACTTCATGATTGTGTCCCACTTGTTGTTGATTCTTCACAAAAAATTACAGTTTCATATCTTTATGTTTGAAGCCTGAAATGTGGCAAAAGGTCGCAAAGTTCAAGGGGGCCGAATACTTTCGCAAGGCACTGTATATATATATATATATAGATATATATATAGATAGATAGATAGATAGATAGATAGATAGATAGATATATAGATATAGTTTCTGGATGTATAGTAATTGTTTGGAATGATTTCATTGTTGCATTGGTATTTTATTGAGTAGTTTATTTAGGTCTCTCTTTGTATTTGTGCTTGTACTAGATGTACCTGTGGTGGCCCTAGTGGGCACAAAGTGAGCAAACTAAACGAAATATCACAGTTTACATCATTAAAATAGACCTCATCGGAGAAGGCCGACACCCCTTTGGTGTTTCATTTGTACTGTGCATGTGTACATGGAACTGTAGAAGAAGAATTGAGAAGATAAAATTAAAAGGACATTTTACCAGGATGAGTTTGCTGTTGTGGAGAGAGTTTATCGAGCAGGTCTGCTGATGTGTAAAATGTGTTTAGGTATAGGGAGCCACGTGTGTGCTTAGCTATAAGAAGCAAGACTGGTATATGGAATAGTAAAAAATATGGAAGTGTTGTACAGTATATCCCTCTTTCATGATTACAATTTAGACAAAGGAAGCCAGGCTTAGTATCTGAAGGACTGCTGTATATTGATAGAATGGGCAAGGTTAAACCCACAAAGCAGAGCTGTGCTCCATAACCACCTTGGTTCTAGGTTTTACTATAGAAAAAAGTCAATAAAAAAGTTAACAAACTGTCCATGGATGAAATGTTCACATTTATTTTTGTTTCATGTGCATAAAAAATGGCAGTGAACTATCGCATGAAAGAGATAGGCAATGGAAAAATAAAGACAATAATCTCTATGTTTTGAAAATTACACAATTCATTTTAAAAACAAAACAGTGTAATTTGTATTAGCTTTTGGGTATTTGTGTAATGATGCCAGCTTTTTCCCCCAGTGGTGACAATCCTAATCATGTGGCACTTCTATATTTACAATAAATGAAGGAAATGTACAAGCCTTGATGACACACAAGCCCAATATTAAAGTACAGCAATAAAACAAAAACAAACAAAAAAAAAATTATACAATTGGATTCCTCTGTACAAACAAACATCGTTCGATTTTCAGATTTTTCTTCACAGATATGAAATCATGATTGTTTTGGTCTACGTACTCATTCCACAGTCCATTTGCATCCCCACCTCAAACCTTTCATCACATGACCCACACCTTCACCAAACTACAAGAACTACAAATGAAAAGCTCTAAACACCTAAACAGAGCAAGAAGACTCGCGCATCAATTTCCAGTGACGGCTTCTTTCCGGATTCCTTCTCTCTTTGTTAAACACTTCCCTGTATCCTTTTTAAAAATGTTGGCTCACATTCTCATCTTTCCACCAAAAACAACAAACTGATCCACATTCAATTCAATTCAATTCAATTCAATTCAATTCAATTCAATTCAATAAAGGACAAAAGTCAATTGGCCTTATTAAATATTACACCCAAGAGTCGGGTGATCCAGGATACTGCACAGCTCTATAGGAAGGCCGCTGGGTAGTGGAATAAAAGTCCACATAGTTGTTTGTTGTAGATTTGAGTCCATGCTGTTGAGCAGAAGGATAATGAATCTGGTCTTCAAAGTAAGGGTCCTCATAGCTGTGTGGAGACTGCACGTACATTCTGTAGGGGTCATAGTTTCTCCTGCTGGGTTTGTCTGGGCTGTAGTACAGTTGCTGATGCTACAGAAAAGATGTAATAAAAAAATAAAGAGGACATACTTGCACCGCAAAAGATCTACGTTAATAGTGTGTATGTATATATAAAATAAAAAACAACCACCAAAAAATGTTTAAAAGTAAAAGGTGCACCAAGTACAACATAAATACAAAAGTATTTAGGACATGCGTCCTTCATCAACTAAAACGCAGCAGGACTCTTATGCCAGAAAAAAAAAAAAATAGCACCCCAGGAATATATTGGTCAATGAAAAGACTTCCATATTTTTTTTTTTTTAATAGGATTTTGTAATTTTTGGCACATTCTTTACAATTTCCCTTTAATTGTTTTCTCACCTGTGACCTCTTAGATTCTTCCCTTCCTGGTGAAGAATAAGAACTTAAGAAAAATGGTGATGGTTTCCCAGACCCTAAAAAAGAATATATGTACTAGAATTAATATTCATTTCATGGTAAAACATAACGGTATGCATATTAAAACATGACATTGATATCCTTCATCTATCATACATTCAAACTATAATACATCTCACAGTAGATTACCGTGACAGTCAAAAGTACTTGTGCTGTATTTAATCAAACTTGTATTTAATCTAGCTTTATATATTCTGCAGTGATCACTGATTTTCCTTTTTAATGTTTAACATTTTAAATCATTAAGCAAGCCAACCAAAACCAAAAAGAGGATGAGTAAACATTTAGATTTTAATAAAACTATAAGTCTTCCTGAAAACAGTTCTTTTGGCAGTAGCAAAAGAACATTTTCATGCATGGGAGAAATGATTTTCAATGCAACATGACTTTACCTGTATGTACACCTTTATGTATGTTGTTGTCTCCTTGGTAGTTGTAAAATTGCATAGACGGTTGTGTCCTCTGATAATCGGAGCTCTGCTCTTTTATTCCTAACAAGGCTGGGGATGATGTTGCACTACCAGCTGTGTGAACAAGAAAGGCCAATCAACACACTTGTTTTAATGCACCAGCTGTAATGGTTTATGATGTCAGTTAAAGTCTATCTTATACAATAGATGCTAGTAAGCAGCTGCGGCTATCCGTCACAGAACAGTTTTTTCTTTGGCTCCACATAGTGAAATGTGCTTCTGTTAAAGGTTAGGTTAACCTCCTATTTTAAATATTTACTCTATAAATGTTTAGTCTTTCGAAATGTGTTAATTAGTAACATCCTTTGTATTTTACATTTTTGTACTAGAACTTGCTGCCTCTTGTTCAAGAAAATGTATTGTCAATAAAACCTCTACCCTTTGTGAGTAGCACACGGGCTCACCTTTAGTTACATAATATTATTTTGCTTGGCACTCCTGATGTTAACACACAGTCTTTTTGAAATGTTCTGTGTGGGTTTCAACACTGACCTGACTGGATCACAGGTGGCATTTGCAGGCTGCTTGTTGGTAAGGTAGGGTGAGATTTGTACCGATCGCGCTCCAATGTGGACACTGGAGTGATGAAGTGATTCTGGTTCCAACCATCCTGCAGAGCAGAGAGACAAAGCCAAATAAGTAGAGCACATCATACAATAACAGACACAGCTAGACATCCTCAAGGTAGAATTGGCTGCAAAGTCATTGCTGTACCTTTTTATAGATGCTGCGGAGGTCTCTGTACTGCCACAGCGTATTTAACCCTTGAGCTGCTGCTTTTACAACTTTCATTGAATACCTAAGGAAAATAAGTCGAATTACTTGATATTTGAAAAACATGTAGAGATATGAAGTATTTGTGAATAACAAAACTGAGCCTTCTTTAAATATATGCCCGGATACTTTTTAAAAGGAAAAATATCTAACGGGAACAAGACGTACCTCTCCCCTCTTCCCTTTGTAATATTAACCAGCTTTTCAATCCCTCCCGAATCGGCAAGTGCTTTGGCATTCTCCATGTTTTTACTGGTGACCTCATGCAGCGTACAACAGATCGCTGACACCGTGTCATCAGACAGCACTGTTGTGTTGCCTCCAGGGAGACGATTGACCAAGTCTCGCATGGCGTACTTCCCTGGGGAGATGAAAATGTTTTATTTAGCGATTTCACAAGCCGGGATGTAACACCATGTAGCCTCATGGTTCAGCACATGACTGCAGTGTGAGTACTAGCAGACACTTCAAGTGAAAAGACAATGTAATACAGTACATTGCATATTGAGACTCAAGGATGCTAAAAATCATAGATTTTATTTCTGCTGGGGGGAAAGTAATGAAAAGTTATTAATACCAAAGGGTTGTATTGCCGATTTCACTAATCCCCATTAGCCATGACTACTACTACTACTTCTTATTTATTTAATTCTTAGCAGACAGTTTAAAATGTATACATACCGATAAGTTCTTTATTTCGTACATCAAGCGCCATATTTCTTAAGGCAGTTGCAACAGAACAGACGACCCGATCATTGTCCATCCTCAAGAGCTCCACAAGGATGGGAAGACCCTTCTCTTTCCTAACAGCAGCTCGGATATATGCAGCAAACTGGCAAGAAACAGAAGTATTAAAGTACAACCTCAAGTCTGTCACTAAGTTTCGTGTTCAATTAAAACATACTGCACAGGTACAGTGCGTCAAAATAATAGTAATATTTATGAGTGATTCACATTTTCCTTGTGGTAAGAAAACAGTTTGTCTTAAAAGGGGGGTGGGGGTTAAATGAGAAGTCATGAAACACCACTTGCCACCAACCAAGCACAATATTAATGCATTGAGCATGAAGCAAGCTCATAACCATGGGTAGTCTCACCACAACTGCTTTTTAGAGCTAAACAAAAGTGTTAACAAATGTATACATGAGTTAAACAGTCACTACAAAACTCCTTAATAAATAAGTGTATCCACTTACCACAGCTTAGCCAAATGCACTTTATAAATGTGTCTTTTCTTTTCTCTTACCTTCCAGTTTCCTGCAGAAAGGTTTTGTAGTGAACCTGCTGAGCCTTCTAATGTTGCTGGGTTGGAACTTTCCGCCAGGAGCAGGAGATAGGGTTTGACTATGCTTGGATGCCATAACATTTCAGCACCTTTAGGAGGTTTAGAAAATCCAGGAATCGGGCCAACTCCATCCCACTGAGAAAAGATATTGAAACAAAATGCTTTTTTCTTTTTTTTTTTTTTTTTAAAGAAAAAACAAAATTCATATACTAAAAAATGATATACATCCTCCATCACCCATCCATCCATCCGCACACACACAGTGTAGCGTGATAGATACTTTTGCGTTTCAGAAAGCTAACCTGGTCATCTTGTGGTGTTTTCTTCTTTTTCTTCTTTTTCTTCCCCCAGCAACTAGAATCTACATCTTTGCTTGGAGACTCATTGCCCAGCAAACCATCCAACTCATTTGGGCCCAACAGACGGGCTTGAGGGATTTCTAACTCCAGACGGTAGGAGAGGTTTCTTAATGTGCAAATACAGTTTTCCACAATCTACAAATAAATAAATAAATAAAATAAAATAAAATAAAATAAAATAATTCAGCACTTCATTCAGAATCAGCATCTACGCACTCTGGTGGATATCAATATATACACTGTTTTAAGTATTTATACTTCAGATAATGTATTGTGAGAGGTTTTCTGCAGAGTGACATAAACAAGGCAGTTTATCACAAATACATTAAGGCAACTATTGAATATTCCATTTATCTATTCATTTCTCAAAGTGTTCAAACCCAGCCAAACCATATTTGTTTTAATACACAATGTTACCATTTAAAAAATAAAAAAAATAAAGCACAAGTTACACTGTGTACTATAGTTTCTGTGATAAATAAATAGGTCGGCCAGGGTGTCCTCGGCTCACCGCGCGCCAGCGACCCCTGTAGTCTGGCCGGGCGCCTGCGGGCTTGGCTGTAAGCTGCCCGAGAGCTGCGTTGTCCTCCGACGCTGTAGCTCTTGGGTGGCTGCATGGTGAGTCCGCAGTGTGAAAAAAAGCGGTCGGCTGACGGCACACGCTTCGGAGGTCAGTGTGTGTCCGTCTTCGCCCTCCCGAGTCAGCGCAGGGGTGGTAGCGGTGAGCTGAGCATAATAAAATAATTGGCCATTCCAAATTGGGAGAAATTAATAAAAAATAATTGGCAACGACTAAATTTATATTTAAAAAAAAAAAAAAAAAAAGAAAAAAAAAAGATAAATCATGTCTATTGGAGGAGTGGACTGATTAATTGTAAGGATGCAGACCTTGCTGTCATAGTCCGACGAGTTCACACAGGTCTGGATCACATAGAGCAGAGAATCCACCAGCCCTTCACAAATTCTCATCTGTTTCCGGGATTCCTCTCCAGCAGAGCTCAGATTCCTAGATGACCAAAAAGAGGTTATTACTGAAACCCTTCCAATGAACACAGTCGAGAATCAGAATCTGACAAAGAAATCTGGGATATAAATATATGCCTTAAAATGTGACTCGGAAAAAATCTCTTAATCTGGTTGCCTAATTCAGGAATTCTGTGTCACTGCACCTCTAGGTGGCAATACAACAGGAGAAATATTCACTTCAATAGAATGCTTTCCTAGCAAAACAATCTCAACTGCAACAAGGGATGTTGGTGTTAAGGTTACCGCAGACAGCCAGTGGTGTTGCGAAGCACAAGTGATGTGTGGAGCTTAAGTCTGTGATCATCATCAAAGGAAGAACTGCTCCAGCCAGAATGTGGGATAATCACAGTGTTAGTGAGAGTACTTAAGGCATCCCGAACGATTGTCATTTTCACTGCATCACATGAAGACAGGTTCCACAGAACTCCTGTAGACATATAAAAAAAAAAAAGTTGCTAAGCACATTGTTGTATTGCTTTTTTCAATTCATGCTTCATTGAATATTATTTGATAATATACATTTTTTAAAAAATTGTATTGGTTGGTAATGAATATGAAGCAAGGATACATTACATTAGTTTGAAGTTAGTCAGTAGTACTTGCATACAAGAATATATTTAGCATTAATGAGAACATCTGCTCAGTTGTGTTCACAAGTCCTCTAATTACATTATTCATACTGAAACGCTTAAATACAAATAGATTTTAAATATGCAACAGGGAACATTTATAAATCAGAAAAATAAGAATCAGGTTTAGCAGGCTTAAAATATCCATCTTTGATGATTGTCTATACTGGACCTGCTGTCAGTTGGTTCATATCAAATAACTGAGCATAAAAATGTATTGCAAAATAACAGGACTGAGAATCCGAGTTGTTTGTGGGCTTAGCCAGTTGAGGAGGAACTGGCCTTCCATGTTTACAAAGTGATGTAACCTTACATACAGGTTAAACCATAAAAACAATGGCTAACATTAACAAGTATACTTGTAGCAACAGAATTCACTGCTTTTGTAATTTTATCCACATCACAGGTTGTGTTGTAAATGCCAGTGCATACAACCATTAACTTGTTTTCGTAGTCATCGTTGGGAATGGAGTTGTGTAGTATCCATTCTACTCTGGTATGAACAGATCAGCCTGTAGTTTGATAAAGATGCTCACTCCTAGTACAGTAAGTGACAGCAATAAAAAAAAAAAAAAAAACACTAAAATCTATGCTGTGAATGTTACCTAATTAGACAGCATTTGCATATGGCAAGATGGCTCAATACATAATTACCATGTACAATGCAGGAGGTTAAGATCTCTCGGAGGTTTGTCAAACCAGTATCCAGGCTCATGTATGTTTAATGGAAGTGTCCTGCAGCAGCTGTGAGTTAAAAAGCAGCTGGTTGTTTGGAGGCACATACAGACATTGAAGACTGTTTTCTTAACTTATTGGTTAAGAGTTAGAAGATGGGTTTGCAGATATATACTGTATATATACTCCGCCTTTAGACCAATCCACTTGTAACATCTTCACTCCAGTCCCTCTTTGACAACTCATTAAGGCAGGCCCTACACCCATCTACAAGCATGGGCGATGAGAACAGACACTGTTCAAATGTGGATCTGGAAGTATGCACAGAGAATGAGGTGGTGAAAGGATGAAAGGAAAATCACTGATCTGGTTAAAGGAATCCCTTTTAGACATAATGTAAGCCTTGACGGCTTTGTTATTCAGTGAACGTCTTCTGCAATGAAGAATACACACGAGATCCTCAATACTCAGACCAAGACCACTGTGGATCACAAATTCCAGTTAATTCCAGTTTAAAAAGCTCTTCCATCATTGTGTTGAAATAAATCCTGTTTCATAAAGCATGTCTGTATGTTTCAGAGGCGACGAAAAGAGAACATATTTAAAATTAGCTCTAATAATCTGTCCATTATTATTGATAATCTGATTACAGGTGTAACAGCAACTCCCAAGGAAAATCTTCAAATCATGCAACAATTGCAGGCTTCTGTCCCGTCACTTCCATCTTGAAGCCGTTAATTAGATATTAAGGCATTCAAGAATACCCTTTGATAAGCTTTAAAATCAACAGGGTTCAAAAAATAAAAAATAATGTATAAGGTTTGAAAATAAAATACTCAAAACAATATGAGAATTTTATCAAATTGATTTTCCCAGGAAGAATTTGAACCAGCATGTGTATATACTGGTTATGCAACATGCTTATGCATGTCCCAGACATTGAGAGGTACTGTACAGTAAAGCATTTGTACAGCCCAGACATCTGCTGGTGTTAAACATCATGTGAGAGCAAAACAGAACCCTTCCTCTGTCAGCAATGCAGGCTCAGAAGAGATAAAGTGCCTCTAGAACATTACCACACTGTAGGAGGCATTGCTTTAGCTCTCTAATGGGCTTTGCAGTGGCTTTCAGGGACGAGGGAAACAAAACATGAAAATTAACAGATCAGCAGCTAGCGTGTCAGCTGTTGCCATGGCTTTTTTAGAAACAATACAATGGATGGTCTTTTGTTCCAACAAGGTTTTTAAAACGTAAAATATCATACATAATGTGTTACTTTGAACAGAACAGAACTCTCACAGGAGAAGTGGAAAGTAGTGTTGCAGGCAAGTTCCTTTAACAGACCATTCGAACTGGAGTCATGTTTTATTCCAAGCGGCACACTGCATGTCTGCTTGTGCACACGTTCTCCAGCCTGGGGTGTGGTACCCAACTACTGACTTTTATAGATGCTAGGGTGAGGTGGAATGTTGTGAAATTTGCCTTTTCAACATCGCAGTGGCAGGTGAGTCAGTAGTGAGACTGCCCAGATACATTTCCTTTTTTTGTTTTGCAAGAACATGCACTGCTAAGGTCATTATGTCACTACTGTTCTTGTCTAAACGTTTAATATGCAAATAATGGGTTTAAGACTGACATAACACTTGTTAAGCATCAGCATTAAAAAATAAATAAAACGTGTTTGCTTCTACTAGTTGCTAATGTATAAGACTTTTTTGTGTACTCTAATATGTAATATACTATTAATATTTTTTTTTATTTTCGTGTATTCAACTACACTGACTCATCCCTAATTAGGATTATTATAATTCAGTTTTAGCGTTGCTGTGACCATATGGTTACAGCTCGGTTGCATGTTTGCTTGTGAAAAAATGAGTTTCAAATCTTAATAGTATTTTCATTTTCTGACAAGCACACAAATGTGTGCATGTTAAATGGCTGAAGTAACATACAGTATATTGAAAGGCTTTGTTTAGCCACTTTCTTTTGAGACGTGGGCTCTCTTTGGTTACAATACACAGTTAGAAACATACTGAAAATAAAAACCATCATGAAAAAATATATAAATATATTGGGCCAGATAAAATTGTATCCGGGCCAGTAAAAACTAGCTGGAAGTAAATAATCTGCTCATTGCAAGTCCCTGTTTTGCCAAAGGGAGGCCCATTTAAATGATTACATCTCATTGCCTTGGTTTAAGAGCAGGCATGCAAGACTAACCCACCTGGGACTGCTTTTTTCATTTAGATCTGTATGTACAGTACTTAATTTACTAAAACCAACATTTGGTTTGTGCAATTCTAGCTCTTACTAGAAACAGTGTAGTGACGAACAGAAATAGCTCAATACCACCTAGGAAAAACAGATAGGAAAACTATACTGAGTAATTAAAGATGCAATACCATACTTCATCAAGACAACATAGCTAGGGGCATAATGATTAATTGTGTATCGCTGAATCGTGATCCTCTCTTTACATGATATATTGCATCGTACCACAGGCATGTATTGTTGGTATTGTAATACAAGACCAAAAGCACAACGTACTGGAGACCAAGCAAGCGACAGACACTCTCGACATACAGAAAGAGAAAATGAGAGCATGAAAAAAACAGGAAAAAAATAAAAACATGGCATGAAAAGATCCGTCTGTATGAAGTCTTTGTGCAATTCAGGACTGATTGCCCCTTTGGAATAAAACACGAAGGAACCAACCTGCAGGGATGCTTAAGAAACTAAAGAAAACACAAATTAAAACAAAATGGTTGAACTTCTATTCAGTCCAAATATATCACATGTACCTATCATTGAAAAATCGGATTGAAATAGCAGTGGATACACACATTATCACGTCTCAGATTTACCCACAATATAGATCACATAAGGAAGTATCTTGATTCATCGACACACAAGGAATCATTTCACCTCCTGCTTTCATTTTGTATAAAGACTAAAACTCAATGGCCTGCAGTAAGCTTTGAAGAACCTAGACAGAGGATTGTCCTTCAGTTAAGCGAACATGGTCACACCTGACAGTTCATGTATCTGAATCCTGTACTACTCAAGGTCTTAAAAGAGAGAACATTTATTGCTAAGCTCATTATGTCACTACAGTGTCAGTTGTACTTAATATTTCTTACATTCTCAGCATACACAATGTTCTTAATTGATTTAAAGACATGATTCAATTGTAACTAAGCTGCCGCTGCCATCAAAAGCCACAAGAAATGAATGCTAAATGCTCAATAAGCGAGACAAAATGTCACAGAGAAGCCTGTGTTGCACTCAACACTCCTGAATTTCCTGTCTCCTGTATGCAGTTTCACTTTCAACATTCAGCTGACAAAAATTAATTTGCTGGAAGTAACCACAGCACGAAACAAAAAGGACTGCCTAAAATGATCGCTGTCAAGCTGGGTACGCTTATTACCAATATCAGAAAGGTTTGAGACCGCATACAGCTATTCACCAGTTCCATTTGTGCTGTTGATTTATTTTATCATTTGTTTGTGATAATGAAATCACAAAAAATAAACATTGAACTGAATTGAGGAAATAGATATATCAGCTCAATGGTCAGCTACAAAATAAATAAAAGGTCACAATAAATGACCACTTACCGGTGACAAGCTCTCTTACTTCTGCATCTACCGTTTTTCTTAACACTCGTAACAAAGCAGGGACTCCGCCAGCGTTCCTCACTGCTATTTTGTTTTCATCCATTGCTTTTCCATAAACAAGATTCCGCAGCGCACCGCAAGCGTTCTTCTGGACTTCCAAAACTTTATGGTCTAAAAGGTCAACCAAGTGCTTGATCCCTCCATGGCGGCATACCTTAAAGAAATTCATCCTTAATTTCCTCTACACAGAAAACTCGCAATCCCACCTACGTATGATACCAACATACATATACATGTATTTACATTTATGAAGCATTTGCAACACACACACATACATATATACAGTGCCTTGCAAAAGTATTCAGACCACTGACCAATTCTCTCATATTACTGAATTACAAATGGTACATTGAAATTTCGTTCTGTTTGATATTTTATTTTAATACACTGAAACTCAAAATCAATTATTGTAAGGTGACATTGGTTTTATGTTGGGAAATATTTTTAAGAAAAATAAAAAACTGAAATATCTTGCTTGCATAAGTATTCAACCCCTGTGCTGTGGAAGCTCCCAGTTTACACCGATGAAAGAAATTGCCCTAACGAGGACACAATTACCTTACCATTGGCCTCCACCTGTGAACCATTAAAGTTGCTGTCACATTTTCTGGATAAAAACCCCACTGTTGAAGGATCATTGGTCAGGCTGTGAATCTGAAGGAAAATGAAGACCAAAGAGCATTCTACAGAAGTTAGAGATAAAGTAATACAAATACATAGATTAGGGAAAGGGTACAAAATAATATCCAAGTGTTTGGATATCCCAGTGAGCACATGTGGATCAATAATCAGGAAGTGGAAGCTGCATCACACCACCCAGGCACTGCCAAGAAAAGGCCGTCCCTCAAAACTCAGCGCTCAAACAAGAAGGAGACTTGTGAGAGAAGCCACAGAGAGGCCAACAATCACTTTGAAGGAGCTACAGAGTTCAGTGGCTGGGAGTGGAGTAATGGTGCACCAGTCAACCATATCAAGAGCTCTGCATAACACTGGCCTGTATGGGAGGGTGGCAAGAAAGAAGCCCTTACTCAAAAAGTACCATCTGAAAGCACGTCTGGAGTTTGCCAGAAAGCATGAGAGTGACCCAGCTGCGATGTGGGAAAAGGTTTTGTGGTCAGATGAGACCAAGATGGAGCTTTTTGGCCAAAACTCAAAGCGCTATGTGTGGTGCAAACCTAACACTGCCCATGCCTCAAGACACACCATCCCTACAGTGAAGAATGGTGGTGGCAGCATCATGCTGTGGGGATGCTTCTCATCAGCAGGGACTGGGCATCTTGTTAAAATTGAAGGAAGAATGGATGGAGCAAAATACAGGGAAATACTGCAAGAGAACCTGCTTCAGTCCGCTAAAAAACTGAAGCTTGGGAGGAAATTCACCTTTCAAAAGGACAATGATCCCAAGCACAAGGCCAAAGCAACATTGGAGTGGCTCAAGAACAAAAAGGTGAATGTCCTACAGTGGCCCAGTCAAAGTCCTGATCTCAATCCGATTGAGAATCTGTGGCACTATTTGAAAATTGCGGTCCACAAGCGTCGTCCAACCAACCTGAACAACCTGGAGCAAATCTGCCAAGAAGAATGGGCCAAAATCACTCTGACACTGTATGCAAAGCTGGTACATACTTCCCCCAAAAGACTTAAAGTTGTTATTGCAGCGAAAGGTGGCTCTACCAAATATTAATGTGTGGGGGTTGAATACTTATGCAACAAGATATTTCAGTTTTTTATTTATTTTTCTTAAAAATATTTCCCAACATAAAACCAATGTCACCTTACAATAATTGATTTTGAGGTTCAGTGTTTTAAAATAAAATATCAAACAGAACGAAATTTCAATGTACCATTTGTAATTCAGTAATATGAGAGAATTGGTCAGGGGTCTGAATACTTCTGCAAGGCACTATATATAAATATATATATATATATATATATATATATATATATATATATATAAAACAAAGTTTTAAATATAAACTTTAAAAATAATAAACACTGAACAGTGCAATATACCAAGGTTTTATATTGCATTATATAATTGGAGGTCAATATCATAAAATATTTAAATGAAATGGCAGTAATAATTCCCCTTTACATCAGTGTTAGCGTCCAGATTTAACCATTAAAATGAAATGTAATTCGATAAAAGCAAATATAAAGACTTTTGGTCACCGCTGTAGTGCCTCTATTCAGTTAATGTGAAAGCTGAACATTGCTGTGAATTCCTAGGCTGTCTGCATGGAACTCCAGGGGTATTGCAGCACCCTGCTGAGCTGTTCAACTCCAGGTCGAATCAATCAAAACAAGTGGCAAACTGGAAAGGATCCTATTGTGAAAAACACATTTTATACTGGTGGCGCCACGGCCATAGTTTACTGTACTACTTGTTCAGTATCATGCTTGGTACCTCGTTCTTCACTTTATTATCTCCAAAGCTCAGGTGCTGCAGGTAAGCCGCTGCATTAGCTTGTACAGATGGGAATTGATGCTGCAGCATATGAATCACCTCTGGCAATTCTGGGTCACGCCATGCAAACTCCCTATTTCAAAAGAGAGAGAAAACAGCAGTATGAAAATACAGAACCCTGGAAAACCTCAACGCAGAGCAATTGCTTTAGGTAATAAGAAGTTAGACAATTTATTTGTTTATTTAGCAGACGCCTTTATCCAAGGCGACTTACAGAGACTAAGGTGTGTGAACTATGCATCAGCTGCAGAGTCACTTACAACTACGTCTCACCCAAAAGACGGAGCACAAGGAGGTTAAGTGACTTGCTCAGGGTCACACAATGAGTAAGTGGCGGAGGTGGGATTTGAACCGGGGACCTCCTGGTTATAAGCCCTGTGTGGTCCAGTGGTTAAAGACCACATATTTTCTAGGACTGTGTTCGAAGGTTCGTTCGCTAGCCAGGAATTCGAAGGTACTTTTAAACTTTCGAAGGTTCGTCAGGTGGCATTCACGCACTGTGTTTTTTTCCCCCGTTAACAGAAACCGTTTGACAATGTCTGAATACTATAAAATGACACATTGAATGTCACTCACATGCAAAATTCGATCTTTTGATTTGTATAATGCATATTACATAAACAAAAGTTGTTGTATTAAAATCCACTACCATTGTACCAAATCGTTATATGTAGCAACTCTATATGGCGCCACTGTCGTGTATGGAGCAGGGTATAGTATGCCAAAGCACTGGGGCGGTACCTATAGCGTTGTAGTGCTTCAATAAAATACGTACTGAATACCTAGTGTACAAGACAGTGTAAGAGAAGTGCTATGGTAGAATATGTTTGAAACAAACATACACAAACTTTTCCTTCCGAAAACTGAGCACCGTCTGCCCCTCCCCCTCCAGCTCGTGTTATCCAGAGGCAAACCTTTAATTTCTTTATCCGCCATCTTCACAGCAGTGTTTTTCAATGCAGTGTTATATTAAAGAATAATTAAACTAAGGATGCTGTACAGTGAATGATAACACCTACCAGTGTAATTGATAGCATGGTTACCATTGTGCATTTACTTTAAAACTTCCTGCAAGAAATGTCTTAATTCTTGCACTATTCTAAAGATGAAGACAAACTTGACCCATACATAATTTTCAAAACAAACAAAAAAACAACCAACCTGGGTCATTTTATCTACTGCATCACTTGGTATGTAGCCATTTTTTCTTTCTATATAATAATAATAATAATAATAATAATAATAATAATAATAATAATAATTTTATATAGCACAATTCATACAACACATCTCAAAGCGCTTTCCAGTCCAAGAATAATAATACATAATCATCACAGCAGGCTATACATGTAATAAATACACAATAATACATAATCATAAATAAATCACAGCAGCTATATACGTTAAAACAAAACACACAAAACACAAGTACTGTGCAAACTCATAAAAAGACAGTTCCTTACACAGGCTGAAATGCCAATTAAAAAAAAAATGTTTTTAGGTGTCTTTTAAAAATATCCACATTCTTTGAATCCTTAACTGTATCTGTGGAAGAGCATTCCATAACTTAGCCCTATCTCCCATAGACCGGAGCCTGGTTTTTGGGACTCTTAAGAGCCCAGCATCAGCAGATCGCAGGTTTCGCACAGGAGAATATTCAATTAACATATCGGGGATGTAACTTGGTGTCAAACCATTCAAGGCATTGTATGTTAATATTTTAAAATCAATCCTGAACTTAATCGGTAGCCAATGCAGGGATGCCAAAACAGGTGTTATATGTTCAAAGGATTTAGATCTAGTTAGGACTCGAGCAGCCGAGTTCTGAACATACTGTAGCCGATTGAGAGCATGTTTTGAAGCACCAGCAAGCAAGACATTGCAGTAATCAAGTCGAGCTGAGAAAAAGGCATGCACAAGTCTCTCCGCATCAGATTAACAGTTATATAGCTTGATGTACTGCAGTGTGATTTACCTTGATAGGTCATATGACAGGCAATGAATATCTATTTGCAGTAAGCACAGTTGCTTGTGGCCTTGCTTTAACACAGCTTTAAGTAAGTCAAACTGAAGTCTGCTTTAATTGAAATTAGCCTGAGGGCCTCACAATTGTTAATACTGAAAGTACTGTTTCTAGGTTACCAGAGGAGTGCTGCGATGAAAAGTTTTCTTAGGAAACGCTCCCCCCCCCACCCCCCCCAAGTATGTCTATTCTATTGCTTTTATATCATCACCAGCTTATAATAATAAAATAAATCACTTAGAACTTCAAATATATCTATCGTACTAACAAATACATGATGAGTATATTCTTTTCTCTTCCTTATTTCAGAATGTGTTAAAAGCACTTAAAATAGGAACACACCTATGAGCAATTTAGATGTATCCACCCCCCCCCAAACTCAACACGATCATCATGACAGTAAAAATAGACATAATGAAGCGTTCTTACCTTTGTATAAGTTAGTGATCAGCAGATGTGTCAGCCGCACGAAGAGCACAGCGTGTGGTTTTCACTAACTCTACTGTGCAGAATACATTTTTTTTTTTCTATGGGTAAATATAAGGACTTTCTTCCTATGCATCAGGACAGGGACTGTTGGCATGTATGATATATATATATATATATATATATATATATATATATATATATATATATATATATACACACATATATACATATATATATATATACACATATATACATATATATATATTATAAGTTCTGCCAGGTTAAAGATAAGGGTACTGCAAAAAAGTACTAAAATCTTTCTAAAAGAACAATTGTACCACAAAATAGCCTAGGTCCTTCTGCCTGGATGAATGAAAATGACACAGGTTTGCCATTTTAAAGTATCCCAAAGCTTTGTTAATAAACAAGTTTACCTGGGGTCTTTCTGAATGCTGTCTATGGAAGGGGATCTTGTTGTGCCATCATCAGCTGGTGCTGCATGCCTGGAATAGTTTGATTCAGAATGTCTATAAAGCGTTGATCGATAGGGTTCAGCATAGGTGGCTGTGGGGTTCAGGGCATAGTTACTTCTTTGGTATGTTACAGCACTGCGCTGACTGGAAGTCCTCTGCAGATTCCCAACACCTAGCGAAAACCAGGTAAGGGCAAAGGTTAAAAATAATACCAAACATACTGCAACAATATCTATATATCTCTCTACAAAATATATCTAGAGAACCATTTATCCAATTGCCTTGGTATTGACATTATTTAACATAAATTATTAAGAATATCAGTCTGTCTGTAAATCCATCCATCTTCATGTCACACTTACATTTTTGCATTCATTGCAAATTCTTAATCTATACGATTCTGTACATACTTTTAATATAATGGTCATCAACATATTGATAGCTCTAATGTTGAATTACAGTCATGGTGGGGGATACTGACACACGTTATAAATACAAAAGATGCTAAAGGATCAAATTGCATTTCTTTCTAATGAAGTAGGCTATGCATCCTAGAGACCAGGGAACTAAACACTGCAACCTTTCAATATACTGCAGAGTAAACACATTACAAGCATATATCTAAAAGGACTCCTCTGTGTGGCAATACAATTTATAACTAGAACCATCAGACTGAAAGGACCTGGACTCTGCAGCATAAACTGAATTGAGTGCTTGCTGGAGGCAAGCACAGTGCAATGTGGACTGAATTTTAAAATGTTAAAGATTTTCCAAACTGCGGTCCCTGAGTCCTTTAGCTTCTGCTGCTCTTATCTACTCCAGTCATTACTGTGGAATGCATTTGGTTTTGTAGCTCAATAACTACCTTTGCCTTTCATGTTTAGTGAAGATTGAAGGTGGAATACCAAGGCATCTGTCCACCAGCTCTCGCACATCAGATCACATAATTAAAATCTAAAAAAAAAGGTCCTTACCTGAACCAGCCCGGAAGACTGCCGTTTGGGTCCCATGGTGAAGCTCCACTGCTCCGTGGTTTGGACTGCGGTACAGGGGGCTTTGAAATGTCCTGCCTTCATAGATGGGGGTTATATGCAAGTCCGGAGACATGGCTGATCGGAGATCTTGCCCCAGTTGACTGTGCTGACTGGCATATGAGCTTCTCAAGCCTAAAAAAGAATGTATGGCCGCATGTTACATTCTTAACTCCAAAACGAAGGACCTTTCCAATAAAAAGTACTAAAATTGTAAAAAATATCCAATTTACTGCTGAACCACACTCCAATAACTAAACAGAAATAAGCCAATAACCACACAACATTGTGAAGTTAAGTACATGCTTGGAATCTGACACAGAAAGAATTTTAGAATGGCTCTAAACTGATGCATGCTGCGGTTTCTGTCTCATGTTACACGCTGGTTGCTCAACACCTCTTCTTGTAGTTTGCCTCCAAGTGTGTAATGGCCACGCCTTGGACAATGTGGCTAGGCTTGTAGTCGCATGTCTCACACTTACACAGGTTAAAGGTGTTTACTGATGGGAGAAGTATGTGTGTCTGGGAGCTGGTGCCTGGGGGGTGGTGATCAAAGCACGCCAGAGACTATCCAGCAACCAAACACCCCAACATGCAATTACAGGAAGTGCAGGCTCACTGTTATTCATATAATTTACATGGGTAAATTTCATTTTACTAACAGAGAACATATGCCGTAAAAACTGTGATTACAAAGCCATTCAACCGAATACTCATACTGAATGATCGATGTACCAATACCAGTCATGCATTTTTAGATGGAATTTCAAATAATTAGGTGTGGGTGGCACACTTAATCAAATTAACTCTTACTATTTATCATTCTGCACTGACACTGTTTGACATCATGTGTGTTTCAGGAGGGGAGATTTTACAAATGGGTTTTCAGATGAACTAAATTGCATTGAAATGAGCAAACGCTGAATTACCTGCAGTAAACAGCACTCCCAGTAGGAGTCGTCAAAAGCGGAATTGCTTTCAATGTAAAGAGTAAAACACAAAACCTATTGACACAAATCAATAACTAAGTTTGTCTTATCTTTCCTGAAGCACCTCAGAGGCTCATCAGGTTAAAAACACCGGATTAATGTTTTGCGGATAGCTCAACAGTAGATGGAACTGTGAAGGGCTAGTCAATCTCTTCAGTAATGTGTACATTAGACATGCATTATTAGCGAGATGTCTGAAATGTAAATTGTGTCACAAAACTGTACTGACATGAGCAGTTGGGAATTACTCAGCTGTGACCTAAAGTTATGAGGCATGAAACTAGATCCGGCAACTTGAAATAAAAACACTATTTTTGTTTTTTAGGGTCAAATGGTCAGTAAACACATTAATTCTTTAACTGTCAACGATGCTGAATACAAAATTAATGAAATGAAGAACGACGGCCACCTATTTAAAATGGACATGTGGTATGCAGCACTAGTTATTTCTGAACTGTAGAGAAAAGCAATAAAGTAGGCCAGGCAGATCCTAAAAGGAAACTAAACCCTGTGGAAGGAGATCTGAATGACCGTATTAAATGAGGCAGACTGCTGTTTTAGTGAGATTTTCTTTTTTGGGATTACAAACCATGAACCGTGTTTTGCTTTGGAGACAGCAAGCCGTTAACCTCACAATTTTTTAATGCCTATAAACACATTGGACAGGAAATGCTTCTTCTGGTAACGGAGGAAGCTATGTTGGACGTCAAAGATTAAATAACTTAGACCTGTACAAATAATGCCAGACACGGCTGTAAATACAATATCGTCACATCCACTGTATGCACACGTAGAAATGCAAGAGCGACATGCATAAGTACAGACACGTTCCTCCACGACGATACTCTCAATAACCAGCATAACTGAGTCTCATTACAATTGGATAAGCTGTTCTCTCATACATATTTACACAGACAGAAACATCCCCAGGAAACAATCCTCTCAGTAACTTGTGCTGGGTGTTCCAACCCTTTTCATATTTCATACTCTAGGATACTCAAATGCAGAAAATCATTTGTTCTTTGGCTCTGAGGAAGGAAGAAAATGAATATTCCCTGACCCATTAATAAATTGATTTCCCACAAAGGCAGCAAACCGTTTTTAAATTATATCAACACTAAAGCATTCTGCAAGATCATTGCTTTATAAAACCACATATCTTCAGATCACATTTGTATTTTCTTTTTATTATGCAAACCATTGCCCGAGACATGTTTTGATCCTGATAAACAGCATGGCTTGTACATTACAGTTTGTAGCTTGATTATATTGTGCATTTTCAAATATTCTCTGCATTCTCCAGTGGGGAATGCCGACATATTGGATATTAATACACACTCAAAATGCATGCCAGCACAAACAACAAATCAAAAATTGCTTTAGGTAGATTTCCAGGACTTAATTACCCAATTAGGAAAATCAATATCTATCCGAATGCTTTTGAAAAAGGGCTAAGGGTCTAACAGGGCAGTATTATAAAGACAAATAGCTACCAGCAAATAACCTACTGACAGAAGGCACACAAATACAGATCACGTTGTGTAAATGTAGCTTTCATGATGAAGTAAAAGGTAACTGAAGTCATGATTACTTAACCATCACAAAACAGAAACTCATCTCCATCATGACCATAAAAAACAACCCGAAACCCAGTTCTCACTGCCATGGAATGCCTCTTTTTTCACTTACTGTATCTATATTCATTTTTATAACGGCATTCTAATCAATTTCAGAGAGAGAAAGAGGAGATAGATGAGACAGATACAGAGGATTGAGACAGGGTTAGGGTTAGAGATAGAGATACGGATAGAGGAGATAGAGATGGAGATAGGGATAGCGATAGAGGTAGAGGGTATAGAGATAAAGGAGAGAGAGAGGAGAAGGAGATAGGGATAGAGATAGGGATAGAGCTGGAGGAGACAGAAGCTAGAGAGAGAAAAGACAGATAGAGAGATGGAAAGATGGAGATATCTATATATGAAGTACAGTGCTTCTGGTACTCAATCTCTGCCTATGCGGTCAGGAGCATCGCCTGATTGCAATACACACTGATATTTTTTTCCTGAATGATCATGTAGTTTGGCATATACCCTTCCACAATATAGTAATTCAGTTGTTTCCCTTGATCTGGGAATAACATTTTTTTTTTAAAAATGATAACAAAAACTCATACAACTAAGAGAGAACGTAATTATATGCTTTGATTTTGGTGTAAGGCTCTTGTGCTGCTATTTATTATTTGGTTTACTTATACTCCGAAAAAAATCTCACACACAACTGCTTAATGTTATTTTTGACTGAATACACTTGACAGAGTTTACTACATCCTACCTATAAATTTGCCAAGAATGTTTTCATTAATCAAGAACGGAGGCTCAAAGACTATCAGATTGAGAAAATAAAATAAAAGCATGACTGCTTTTCAGTACATGAGAATAAATGTGCCATTTTAGTTCGCTATATCCTGCCCTCAACAGGGTTACATCATTTATAGAAAATGAAAATAAAAAACAGACACTTGAAGAACAAATGGCAGTTTTAAAAGAGTACAGCAGGGTTAGAAAATGCTTTGACGTCCATTCAGTTCAGTTACCAACCTGTCAGGCTGTCCGGGCGCGGCAGGATCATCCTCTCGTAGACTTCATACGACTGCTGTCCATACTGATCCGTCTCGTGAAGGAGTGTTCTTTGCAAAGTCGATCCGTAATGCTGAGGGACAGCAGTCATGCCGGAACGAAGGGGGGATGAAGAGCCAGTCTGCTGCTTGTGTGACGGGGACCCCACTCTTGTCTGAGAGTCTAGCAGAGTAAGAGGAGAGCCCATGCGGCCCGAGTTCCCCAGCACTTGGTACGGGGAAGCGTCTCTGCTGGGGTTCCCAGACTGTCTGGATGTAAGAGAGCTTAGCCGCCTTATAGCTGCGGGGGAACTCGACTTCTGGGCATTGAAAGGGGAGCCTGCTCGTTGTGAAGATGGTAGTGTTGTGGTTGAGTACACGTTTGTGAGCGGCTTGGGTTCAGTAACTGCAGGCGAGCCATATCCACTACCCAGGGAAGTCCTTAAGGAACCTCGTGAAGGTGAAACGCTGCTGCCGTAGGCCGGAGACTGTGTTCTAGATGGAACAGAACTCACTCTTCTCATCACCCGGCCAGCTGTTCCTGGAATGTTTATGGGTGCCTAAAGTTTAAAGCAGCAACAAAAAAAAAGAATAAAATAAAACCTCTTATAAAATATTCTCCACTAAAACTAAACAATTCTGTATAAGTAACAGATGTGTAATACGGTGCAGTTAAACAAAATGATTATACCCTTAAACACAAAATTTGGTACCAGTATTGTACCATTTGTCTTACTGAAAGTAAAACTATTTACTAATCCCACAATCTTGAATCAACAACATGTTTGCACATTATCCATAGGTGTACAGTACCTGGACTAGAGTTTGTCCTTCTGCTCTGGTGTTTCTCATAAGATTGGCGTTATTTGTGCTTCCAGGGAATGAATGCTGAGTTCTAAACTCAGGCTTGACCAGGTTCTGGCTGCTGTAGTAGCTGCTTGCTTCTTGGTAACCACTATCAGAGTATGAATTCATTTGTGTTGAGCTGCGTGAATTCCCAAAAGACCCTGGACAAAAAGGAGAGAGAAACTAAATGTTAGTTAACTGCTTAGCAATTTGCTGTAGTATGACTACTTCCAGTAATGAAACAAACTGAAATAAAAAGCCTAAATGTATTTAACAGACCCTCACTTTCATGGAGAGAGGTCTGTTCAGGGGAGTACAGCTGGACTTGCTCCTGTTCAGCTCGGACACGATAGGTGGTGGATTGAGTAATGTCCGTCACTCTCTGTTTGGTCACTCCTGCCGTTGGGGCATCTGACAGTGAGAGAATAGGTTTGCATGTGTACTAGAAAACAAACGATTCAAACAAGCTATGGAATGATCTTTCTTTGTCATAACCGAACAGCCTAGACAAAAAGAGAACGAGAAACCCTAAACAAAAGAGTATTACGACTTCAAAGCATACAAAGAACTACAGGAAGGCTAGGAAAAGGATGAAGAGGCAGAAATGTGCATGAATAGGGCTTGGCATCAAAGTCACACTTGGCAGGAAGCTGGACAGGCTTTTGTCCAGCTGAAGACAGAAAGAGACAAGGAGTATCTTTCACAGAAACCTCTCTTCTGCTTTACTGATCGAAAATACAATTAAAGAACCACAACATTTCTGGATATTTATATAAATCTGCTGATTTTTTTTTCTTTCTGGGCACAGAATCAAAGGTTTCCATACAAGTGTGGAGGGGTGTGATTTAACCAATTAAAAGGGCTGTAGCAGAGATCTTGGGACTATACACCCTGGAGGTGTAAATGGAGTAAATGCATATGGCTGTAAAAAAAAAAAAAAAAAAAAAACACTGCAAAGATAAGTCGGAAGGCCAAAAGCACAATCAACATAGCATGGAATTTTAAAAAAAAGCTATGTTTAAATCAAATCATGAAAAAAAAAAGTCTGAAACCGTTAGCTACCAGAACAAATAACTTTTAAATGGTCATTGATCTTCAGTGGATCTTAAAACGCAGCACCAACAAAATTAAACCAATTAAAACAGTAACAGCAGCACTGCAGTTTATTTGGTCATGAACATCAGAATGCCACATATTCAAACAAGAAAAGAGAACCATACAGGGATCATAAGCCATTACAATTAAAGACCCCCAGATTCTCTTCATTTGCTTGCAGTAGATTGTGTTGTTGTTTAATCCCTGAAGCACTGACAAACTAAACTGCATGAACCTCACCAAAAGGACAGGATTTCCCTGCACACTGATGAATGATTCTCTAGAAAATATGTTTTCCCCCCCACTGGTTCAGTGGTTTGTTCAGTCCGACACCAAGTCTTCAGACTGCTTGTGGTGACCCATCAATAAATGACTCTGCATCTTACTGTACTGCAGCACCACAGTGGTACCTGCATAAGCACTAAGTGTCAGCTGCAGGGTGATGTGGAGAAGCAGACATCACTTCATGAAACCTAAGGCAGGCTGTAATTATTAGCCTGCAATTTGCATTCACACTGAACTAGGCGGTGACAGCTGCTATTCACAAATATTCCAAAACAGCAAAAACTGACCCCAATTCAGGCTAGAAATATCTATTTTTCTTAAAACAATCCTTTTTTGCTTTCATAGTAGGCATTTCTTGAGGAGGTCATATGAAAAAGGTTAACCAATCATTAACATTATTAACCCCTCCCCCATCAAATCAAATCAAATCAAGTCTTGTTAAAAATGGATTGAATGTTCTCATGCAAACCCTTAAATGTTTTTGCTGAATCCTGCAAGTTTTGGAGCCGGGTATGATTCCCCCCCCCCCCCCCCCCCCCACAACACTGTTGGAAAACTTACCATTTCTTCATACCCCAGCCGTTCAAATGAATAGAGATACTGAGATTGACAAAGAGTGTGACTTTGTATGTTGCAGACCAACTATTCTAGGTTTGAGTCACTTAGTGCCATCTTTTTCCTCTGTGGTGTTTATGGGGTCACCACTAAATTACCATCTTAAAAGCTTTCGTCAAAAAAGTTTAGTTGCAGTGCTAAGCCTTCCTCTATGTCAATATGTTTATTGCAGCTATGGAACATTTCTAGTCTGGCTTTCAAAACTCTGAACCCTGCACTTACATCAATGTGTTCTCTTCTATCAAAGGGAACATTTGCTACTTGGGCTGACAACATCTCTGGTTCATCATCAATAATACTTTTTATTCAATTAACCTTTTTTTTAATTTTTAATGTGCAATTCATAAATCACTTTATTCAAGTCAGCGGTCTGTTAAACAACAATACTGCGTCTTTTCTTTCTAAATCACTTACTTTTTAATGAACACCCACATCACTCAACAATCTCAATGGTGTGTAACGTAATATTAATTTAAGAATAAAGACTGTTATTCACAGCAAATTTTGTACTCTACCTGGTGATCTCCAGGGAAAGGATTTCTCAGATGAGCTATTGAAAAAAGAAAAGAAATGTATTTAACTACCAGAGCAACCAAAGATGATGTACACCACAAAGCACATAAAACAAAAGAACCCCCCCCCAAAAAATTCAAGCTACACTTATTCAACACTATGAACGCGATCGGAACAGGAGTGTAGTTAATTAATTTTAATGGTCACGTTAAAAAGGCAAAGAATTACAAGGAACAAAGGATGGGGAACAAAATGCTCCCAGAACAATCTAATCCCAACCCAATAGGGAAAACACTTAGGGTGAAAAAATAAATAAATAAATAAAAATTTAAAAACAATCAATCAATCTCCTGGTACTTCGTTCCTGGCAACAAACTAGAAAAGGATACGAAAGTATTGATCAGTTGAAGGCACTACTGCAGCTAAAACGTCCGTCTGTTTTTGGCTGGTTAAGGTAGTTCAGGATTAGTGCAAATCAGGGTATGTGAAACCAGTTTCCTTATCATTTCTGTTTGAGTGATTTTTTAGAAATTACCGATAAACATACTTTCATGGTAGCCTCACTATTTCAAACAGGCGATAACTGTGTTAACAGCCAAGTAATCCTTCTCAATCCTGTAAACACAGTTAGGTAAACATTTAGGCAACTAGTTTGGAGTTACCATTAATACAAGCTAGCACGTGCAATTGCAAAACAGGTATAAGATTTGTAAATATTATTTTGTTCTTTTCTCAGTGTTTTCTCAAGACAGTTTATATGGCAGAAACTATTCTGGCAACATTCAAATTCAAAATATTATTACAATGAAACATAAAATCAATATAACTGGTTTCACAGAGCATAAATATAAATCTTTCTGACCATGCCAACACAAAGGTGGTAAGATAAAATAAAATATTTTCTTTTAAGCAATATAATCATTATAATATAGGGCAGCGTGTGTGGAGTGGTGGTTAGGGCTCTGGACTCTTGACCGGAGGGTCGTGGGTTCAATCCCAGGTGGGGGACACTGCTGCTGTACCCTTGAGCAAGGTACTTTACCTAGATTGCGCCAGTAAAAACCCAACTATATAAATGGGTAATTGTATGTTAAAATAATGTGTAAAAAATAATGCAATTGTATGTAAATAATGTGATATCTTGTAACAATTGTAAGTCGCCTTGGATAAGGGTGTCTGCTAAGAAATAAATAATAATAATAATAATAATAATAATAATAATAATAATAATAATAATAATAATAATAATAATAATAATGATGCAATTGATCTTACTGACATTACACCACCAGTAAGCCATTTCATCATGAACACTTAGAAATAATTCTTAAATACTAAAGAGTTATGCAAACAAATTTGGAATTCCAAAAGCATTTCAGGCAAAAAATACATTTTCCTCATTTTGAATCATGGCTGGTTTAATAAACATTCTACATCCTGAAAACACTGTCAGAATAAAAACAAACACTGAGATTGATTCCTGGGGATCAGCAGACTTTGCACTTGGAGCTGTCAAGAAATATGCTGCCAGCTCCAGCAGCTGTCAGTGAAACAGAAAGCAAACACTTCCAGACACAAGCAGCGGAAATGTGGAGCTCAGAGGCAACCCCAGTTTTATTGATGAACCTATTTAAATGTGTGCCTTCATGCATCTGAAATGTAAGTGCTAAAAACACAACCATGCCAATTTTAATATTTCTAATACCGGTACTGAATTTCTTGCTTCAGAAAAGACCAAAGATCAAGCCACATAAAATGCAGCACCTTGCATATCTATGCATTTTCATATTTATGAAAGCCACATTGCCCCCTCCCCAAAGCATTAGCTCCATTTAGGGGTGAAACAGCTCTCTCTGGCGACAATGACAGTGTTACTGAAATGAAATAAAAAAAAAATATGATTTAACGCGACTGCTAATGAAGTTATTAAAATGCCCAGACGCTGTTCTGATAGTGATAAGAAAGACACATCATGAAGAGACTTTTAGTATGCTGGATTACCCAACACCCAAAGCCATAGTAAAATAGATTGCATATACCTAAAAACAGCTCATCAAAAAAGATTTAACAAGCTTTGCTCAAGTCTACTGGATGAGCCATTTACAGCACACATGGCTTGTCCAGTAAATGGACTTCTGGAAGTAAACAATTGGGATCCAAATGCCAGCGAGTTGAAAGTAATTATAAATGGCTGTTTGAATAACTATGCTTCGGTGACCTGTTTCAAATGAATGATCTTTCTGCATATTTACACAATTAATATTCATTGCCGAAAGTGTTGGTCTGTTGGCTGTTTACACAGTGGATAGATACCTTTTTTCAAAAACACTAAACTGTCTGGCGAGTTAGATCCTGAATTTTGTTATCTTTTTAGTTCTGGAGAAGGTTCCTGATAATAAATGTAATTAGGCAAATTGCTCTAAATGTATACTATATTAACTTTTAACTTTTTTTTTTTACAAATATTTTATTAATGCACACACAAACACACACACACACACAAAAAGCTCTATTCCTTGTTTGAATCAGTCACAAGAGTTGTAACCATTAGAAATCACAACAAAAACTAGAATAGTTAGGAGAATTAATAGTCTGTGTGAAGGTTTTCAGTGTTTGGGGGATCCTATTTTTATAATAATAGTAATAATCATCAATTGCGTGCGTTTCGTTATAAAGCCGTAAACACATTTTCAGATCACCAAGGCATTCAGAAGTTAGAAGCCTCACAAGCTTACATGCAAACAATATATTCCCTACACTGCAGCTTGCACACAATGATCTATTGCCACCCAGTCAGCAGTATAACATGTCTGAATGAATCCCTCAGATGTATACAGTATCCTGGACATATTTTGCTTTTGCAAAAGATTAGGATTTTGCTACCTCCAATGGAGGAGGAATTAGAAAGGAGGTGAGATATGTTAAGCCAAATGTCATTTTGTAAGTTCTTTTAACATTTCTTAGCAGCACGGTCTTGAATATCCATGCATTAAGCAGTGTATTATTAATATATCAATGCAACATGCATGCTCATAAATTTACCTGTTCTGCAGATCAGTGATTGCCTGTTTATTTCTCTGGTTAAGAGATACATTTCCCATATAAATAGTTGTCTACTGTTATTCAATCATAGAAATAATGTTGTCTTGTTTTTTTTTTTTCCCTGGTTGCTGAGGTTGCAGGAAACGTAAATCTTAAGTGTGAATGCCCCCCCCCCCCCCCCCCGATATATTTTTTTATAGCAATCCCATACCAACTCAATACTTGCATGCCAGGACTGTTAAGCAAGCTCCTGTTAAGAAACTACAGAGTCTACAATGCACCTTACTGGACTCAATTTCCTGCCAAATGAATACTCAGAGGCTGACCTGTGCAGTCAAAATTGTCTTGCTGTATATCATGATGCAGTCAGTGCCAACATTTTAAAATTATATTTTCATTTCTTTAAAAAAAAAAAAAAAGGTAGGCTAAGAATTCTCTGAGAAACTGTTTTAGCTTTGTCCTGTGCACTGCTTCCTGATTGTTGGAACCATGGAATACAGTGAGTGTAATGGATTCCAAAGGCTGCTGGGAGATAGATTGTTGGTCATGCAACAGCCAGTCTGTGTGATACAACCTTGCAGCAGATACTCTTTAAATGTACCTTCAAACCAGGTTCTTTTAAATAAATCACTTAGGAGTTACTGCAACATAAACCATTGAGTGACTTGCTCCTGCAAACCATGTCTCCTTTCTCATTCCAACACACCTCATTCTTTTTTTATGATTCATGCTCCACTCAAGGCACAGCATGCCATAAGCAGATATCACCCAGTTTATACCACAAAAGAAAAAGTCATGCAATTTCAAAGAAATGTGGAGTGGAACATGTCCAGACAAGAGGGCTCCAATGCCTGTGGACCAGCATAGGGTTTTCTACATATTTATGCTTAGATTACTGGTTTCAGAGACACGATCAGCTCTCATCTTGGACTACCGTAACCTTTAAAATTGTCCAAGATTAGTGCCAATTAGGGTCTGTAAAAAATACATTTTTTTTTTTAATTAACAAAACGTAATGGAAATGAAAGTTCAACTGAAGAGTGATAAAGGCAGTAAAAAAAAAAAAAAAAAAATACAGAAGCTTAGTATTTTAAACATTTAATTAAAACACCATTAACAGGAAGAAAGGGGAGCAAAACAATGAATCTGTAATGGATATCAATTTCACCTGGACCTGTTCCCTTTACAACCCATTGCTACAGATTTCTCAATAATCTTCATTACTTCACATAATGATGAATCAGCAGGGTCCGTCAATAACCAATAATTGGGATTTGCATCGCTGGGATTGAGCCAATTCAATTCTTATACAGAAGAGTGTATCAGGACATATCTTACTATACAGCAGGAGTCTTAATTACACTATGTCTGCATCTCTGGTATTTAAACACCACATGCAGCCAAACTGCGTTCCAGCTTGTGGGCAGCAACACAGCAATGCAGCAATACAGCAATACAGCAATGCAGCAATTTATTTTCATATTGGGAGGGTAACACATATGCACATGCACTTTGTATCTCAATCCCTAAAAGACTAAAACAGGCAAGTCAAGCTGACAACTCCAAACGACTAATTAAAAAAACAACAGCTTTTAGTTTTTCGTATACTGGAAAATAAACAACATGGTTAACATTTAATTGCACAGATTAAAAGGTTAACCATGTTATAGGGGGGTAATTCATCTTAATCCCCGGCACATATCAGCAGCCTGAATAGAACTCATGTCCGTAGAGGTATATATTAAAGTGCTGGAAAGGTGTAACAGTTTGATTCTTTTTATTCAAAATGGTGTCATTCTTATGATTTTCTTGCTTTCTTACAATTGAGCAATTGGTCAAATTGGACTACAAAGCTAAGTAATTCGTCGGACAAGGACGTTCCAGTGTGTTTGGACTTATTTTTATTATGAACTGCCTCAGAAAAACAACTATAGGTGTCCTTGACATCCCATCCTTTCGGAACTGTCAGACTAGCACACTGCCACGATCCTAATTAGCTGCTTCAATCGCACTGTACTTTATTATCTGCACCAGTACATTTCTGTTTTTCTTTCTTTGTGGGCTTTCCTCCCTATTTTGAAGACATATCTGCTGTAATTTGAAACAGCCTCAATGTTTAAGTTGTTTACATAACTTAACTGAGCATAGCTGAAGATACATTTTTGGAGCAATGCTGTAAGCAAGGTTCTTAACAATAATCCCTACATCTCACTTACATGTGTTTAACTTATAACAAGTATGCTTTAAAAAAAAAAAAAACATTTTGGTGTCAATTTAAGAGTTAAAAGGTCACATGACACCTTATTTGCATAAGCCAGTGCAGTTGTCAGCCAGACAGCATCATTACAAATCAGTGAGGTGTTCCTCAACATCCATGCAGACAGTGTAACTACCACTATGAAAACACAGGTACAGTAAAACAAACTGTAAAGTTCTAACTCAGTAAGCCTCATGTGGTACATGTATAAACTTGTAATCTCACAAACTGTAAATGGCCATTTGAAAAGGGACATTAAAACATCTAACTATTGATAGGGCAGTAGTGTGGAGTAGTGGTCAGGGCTCTTGACTCTTGACCGGAGGGTCGTGGGTTCAATCCCAGGTGGGGGACACTGCTGCTGTACCCTTGAGCAAGGTACTTTGCCTAGATTGCTCCAGTAAAAACCCAACTGTATAAATGGGCAATTAATTGTATGTAAAAATAATGTAATTGTATGTAAAAATAATGTGATATCTTGTAACAATTGTAAGTCGCCCTGGATAAGGGCGTCTGCTATGAAATAATAAAAAAAAATTGCATACATACTGCACCAAAAAATGTATTTGTAGATTTAGGGAAAAAAAAAAAAAAAACACAAGCATAGCAATTTGAAATTAATTGTGCCCCTCATGAATTAATGGTGCTTATCACCAACATATTCTTTATACAAGAAATCAATGACGCAAGGCGGGGTAAAACAACAAAGCCCCTGGACTGAAATTTAACTACAGTAGCATCATACTTTCACTCCACCACATAAACGACAGGGAAAGCTTAAAATTATGATTTACAAAATCAAAATAAATAGGACTATTATTATTCAGATGTGTTCAGTATATGTAAATTATTAAGATGGGCTATTGGGGTTATTTGTAATGTCCCTTCATGAGAATTGTTGTACGATTTCTGTTGCTGTTGAAAATGCAGAATAAAAAAGCAGGCCTGTACCTGATGCTGGCAATGCTGGGAGACTCTGCTCCCAGTCTGCATCTTTCTAGCTGACTGGCAACAATCTGCCGTTCCACCTCCAGCTCCCTGGTTAGCCGTTCAAACTGGAGCTCCTACGGCAAGAGGTAAGGAACAAGAAGAGTTAAAATACAAAAAATAAATAAAACACATTATGTTACTGAACATAGCAATATACCATTCTAACCCTCCTACTTTTTTTTTCTCTTTTTTTTTTATAAAAAGAGAATACCTGAAAAGATCCCCCCCCCTCCCACTCCCATCCTCAGTGGATCATTATATAGCATGGAATCTCCACCTTAAGTTAGGCAACACCTATGAATCTTTAACCTCTGCATCTGCAGCCTTCTACCAATTACTCTGCATGCGAGCCTCTGAGTTCAGAATACTGCTCTTTCAATTTCGTCTAGCACTGCAGCATGTCACACTGTAGCTTAAGCACGCACCTTCTCTAATTATGCCTACGACTGAGACGCAATGATCTAGTCTAGCATCCCCCTGTGCGGATCTTCAGTGTTATCGCATCCACTTTAGCGTTTCTGTAAATGCAGCTTGTAAGGGTTCTTCAAATATTCTGATTTCATCATATTTATGCCTTACAAGCACCAATATTAACCTTTCAGGATACAAGAAAGGCATTTCTGTCAAAGCTCCACAGAGTGTGTTTTGCAACATTTCTGAAGGCTGCATCCCCTCCCCCCCTTCCCTGCTCCAACTCTCACAAAGCCAGTCATGTGCAACCTGGTGCAGAGAAGAGGAAGCAGAAAACACATTTACTGTAGCCAGAGATTTCATTCCTAGGAAGTTATTCAAAGGCATGTTGGTGCAGAGGATCATTTACTTTTAACATTTCCTAAAGGACTTGCACATCAGACCTCAACATTGGTTTTTGGGGATACAGCATAATTTTGCTGATTGGAGTGTTACAATTGTACTTAATTCACCACAGGTAAAATATTTGCTAATCACTGATGTATAGTAAAAACAGATACACGTACTTGCAACAGTACATTTAAAGATAAACACAGAAAGTATATTCCTGCATGTTACGAACAGAGCAATTTAAAACATAAGCTGCATTGTATAGGTTTTAAAAATGTGTTTTAACAGGCAACAAATAATCTAACCAACAGTTTAGCAAACACTCAAAATAGCCTCTAAATGCTATATAATTATTAGAATATGCAGTCAATTCTTAATATGAATTTCAAGGGATCAGCAAAAAAATGGTTTCATCAGTAAATTTGTATTAGCAGACTAAGCCAACTGCATCCTGTCAGTTTTTATTGAAGTTACAGTATCACTGAAATCAATGTTCAATTACAGAACAATTAAAAGGTATTATACATTTAAAAGTACAGTGCATTTTATTGAAAATACAGCTGCAAGTGAACTTTACAAATGAACTGCACTTGAAACCTGCATGTCCCCCTTTGATCAGAGACTTTTAAACCACAAAAGCAAGGCGTCCTCAACATCAGGGTAGTGAGCAATTCAGAAACATTCACGACTTACATCCACAGTTTGCTGTTCATAAGCCTGTATTATTGTTGACAAAAGTGTTAGTGGGAATGTTGAAATCTGTAGCAATATCTTTCTTTTTCTTTGTCTGAGCACTATGGCAACTCTAAATGCATCATAGGATCTGTAGACCCTAAACAGCACTAAAATACAGTACAGAGGAGCTAGTGTGGATGCAAGTTAATACATTTCCCCAATATCCTTTCCACTCAGCTGTTTGAACTAGGGTGTTTCATTTTATACACATTTTTCTTCCCTGGGAGGGCTCCAAAATAACCTGCACTAACAGGAAATTTGTGTAAGTGAATTCATATTAGAAGAACAAATTTAAGCCACACTGTAGAAAATGGGTACTCTCAAGAAATGAGTCTAATCAGAGTTCATTTGAACTAATTGACTGTACGTGTTGTACTAGAAGTAAATTATGAGGCATAATCAACGGAAAAGGTCATATGAGAGTGAATGGTTGCTCAAAAACATGACGTGAAATGTCTATGTGAAAAATATCTGTAGCATGGACACCAATGTAATGAAACTTCATTGAGGGAATTCTAGAACACAGCAGTGTACCAGCTAATAAGACCACATGTCAACATGTGTTGTCAGCATCACCGAGGGGGATGGCAACACAATGCACCAGTGAAAGGATTACATTTGAGATATCTGAAGTTATAAAAGCAGTGGATTTGCAAATTCATAACAAGAGTTTAAGAGCACCATTCACACCAAAGCTGGGGTGTAACTTCTAAAGCCACCTTCACACACAAATGCCACTACTGAGCCGTCTGAGAAATTAAAAAAAAATATATTTAAATACCCATTTCGCATAGCACGAAATTGTGCAATCTATGCCGGTATAACACCGTCATAACCCTTTCACACAGCCAAAGGGATCATGTGAGTAAAAATTTCAAAATCAAAAGTCAACAAATCATTTTCAAGGCAACAGCGATTCACCCATAAATTACAGTATCACGTACCGTCCCTTCCAGTTGTCCCTTCCACCCGCCCCGTAAAGTTAACAATTCCTTAACTTATTCCAGACTCCAGTTACTACCTCGTTCTTGATCAGCCATTGTATTTGAAAAAAATGAAAGCATGTAACACCAATGTTATGCAGTCACGTGGGATGTTGACTTTCAATCCACACCCACTATAGTGCTTCAGTACTGGCATAGCATTTTACACAGGAGTTAAGACTGTTCAGAGATGGCATAAAATATGACGGCTCTGCGACAGTATAGGCAATTCACACAAACCAAAATGCTGCATCAGTGCCGGTTCTGAGCCATCGTAACGCGTCTGTATGAAAGGGGTATTAGTCTGCACTATGTAAATCAAGACTTTTACTCATTTGAAGTTGTAAATCTGTGAATTTAGAAGTAAAAACCTCTCTTTAAAATAAATAAATAACATTTTCTAGCAATAGCTTTTAACTTAAACATGAGTGAATGTGTAGCAGTTTGAAGCCTTATAAACAGGCCTTGCCAAGATGCAGCGTTATGGTTGTTTCCCGTCCTGTGGCTAAAAGAGGAGCCCATCTGTTCCTACAGCATCTGTTGGTACTGCAGATTGCACTAAGCATGATCATAATAACATTTTTAAACCATCAGGTTTTTTTTGTGACGAGTATTGTATCTATGGCAACAGATCCCTTCATTTTCTTACAGTCATTTAAATACCAATAAACAGATAATGGCTTGAAGAATCTGGAGATTTGTTGAATGTAATATTTTTTTAAAACACAAGACAACAATTACAGCGCAACTGAAATGTATGTTGGATAGAAAAAAGTACAAAGACATAAAATAAATAAAAAAAAAGTGGAGATTAAAATTGTGGCATTTCCTCCAGGGTCACTAGAAACTAAATGAGACTATCAGGGTCTATTTGGCACATGTCTCTTGCACACTACAGTGAACTCACTGTCTGAATAGAATAAGAATGAGTCCAAGTGTCTGTGTGTGTGGGGGGGGGGGGGGGGGGGGGGATCTTTTTACTTTGCAGCTGTCCGATCTATACCTAAATCTATATCTAATTCCAAGTAAAACACAACAAGAAAAATTGCCACACAAAATGACTGGCTGTTATGAGAAAGAAGCTATTGTACAGTCCTGAGCTAGAAGAATAAGCAAAGCAGTGACAATGAAAACCATGCCAATGTACTGCCCTTAGCAACAATACTTTTGTTGGTTCATTACAGATATTGTGCTGATCACAATGCCTTTCAATGGCGGGTTTGATAGCCCTTGACATTGATGCTGATTCAGATCCTGTCCAATTATGGGAAAAGACAAACAGAGAACACGTTCTGCATCCTTTTATCCATTTAATCTTGAATTACACAACAGCAAAACGTGTCAGGGGTTGTGAAGCCACTCCAACATTGCCCCATATCTACACAGTTCCTCGGCCAAAGCTGGGAGTAATGAATGCACCATTTTCAATAGAAAAGTTTTGCTTACATAAGGGGTGTTTGTTTAACCTAACCCAATGTTTCATGTGGCAATCCAACAAATGATCACTGGTTGACACAGCAGCAGAAAACTACTGCAGTTAGCGTTGATTACCACAGATGTATTGGCAGATTAACAAATGATGAAATGAGACACAGATAGGGACAAACTTCTCTCAATATCACCTCCAGTAAAATGACTAGACAGGAGGATGTTACAACCATACAATACAAATATGACTAAATCAGATGACAATGATATGCATAGGTGTCATCGAACTGGACAAAGACATTGCTTTGTGATTCAATCATGAAACAGGAATGACAAATTTAAAAAAAAAGTATGGTTACATTTCTAACAAAATGAGCGGGTCGGTTCATTTTCAGACAGAATATTAAATCACAACACTACCTGATCTGACAAACTGAAATGTGGTCAAAAACACACATATGTATACACATAACCAAACACACACATTAATATATAAATCCAAAACAATACATAACCCCTATTCCTTCCTGAGAAATATCCAATGTTACCTTTTAAACGCCCCCTCCCATTTAAGGATAGCTTAGAAACCATTTCTGTAATACAAAATAGATTTATCTTCCTACTCTAAAGTAGTACTGAAACTGAATCAAAACTCTACATCACAATCGTTGAGGCAGCAAATTACTTATTGCAGTAAAAATGACTTCTCACTCTAAAAGATGAAATCTACTGATGGATGAAAGAGTTCCACACTTTATCTTGTCAAGTCAGCAGCATGTCTTTTGAAATCCGACATTAAAATTGAAGTACAGTCCGTCAAACAAATGAAACTTTTTTCATACGCTCTCTCTCTCTCCAATAAGTATTCCAACCCTAAAACTTACTACAATTTGGATTTTATTATTATTGCAAAGCTACTGTATTATTAACCCCCTAAGGAGTGTATTTTTTAGTCTGCATATTTTCAGACCAGGCTTAGTCTTTTCCCCCTTTTGATATTTTAAGAAAAACTAAAATGTAAATATTCTCCTAGATGAATGCAGTAGAATGCAGACAGCTTCTGCTTGTTCCTTGGCTCTGCTTTTCAAGCAGGGGCAAATTTTCAAACCCCCCACCCTCACGAAAGAAGGGGTACAGACACAAAAACCTTAAAAAGATAAACAAAGTCTGTTTTGGCAAACTGCTGTGGTTTTCATTTAAAGAGAAATGCACTGTGTACTTTATGGTGTTATGCAACATCTATTTGGGGATTTCAGGAGATTTCCAAGTACAACCCCAATTGGATTATTAGGCTTCCAAGCTGGCTTGGGAAGCCTATTGTTATTGTTAGGATTTTTCTTATTATTATTAGGCTTCCAGGCCATAGGCTGGGAAGCCTATTGTTATTGCTGTGTTTATTATTATTATTATTATTATTATTATTATTATTATTATTATTACCAAAAGTTGCTCGAACACCAGATTTGGTAGGTTGGTAGATGCTTATGGGAAGATAGAAAATGCCAAAGAACATTATGTCACATGGTTTGGCCGCCATATTGGTTTGTGAAGCAGAAGTTGCTGTGATAAAAAGTTTACTATGAAAATGGCTGCCACCAAATTTGCCAAAACGCGCACCAAACAAACTACTTCTGCTTAAAAACCATTTAACCAACTTACTCCCAACTTGGTAGGCATCATCCCCGTGACAATTAAAATATGGCAAAATGGTGTTGTTTTGTTAAACAAGATGGCTGCCAGATCTACATTCTCAAATTACATTTAAAACTGCTTCAGTTTAAAAACTGTTTATTTGATTAACTCCAAACCTGAAAACCATCATGCCTGTGTCAGTACAATTGTACAGTACAAGTGTTTGTGCATGAACCAAGATGGCTGCCTGATGCATTTTTTGGAAAAATCTTTCAAAATCTTCTTGTGGAGAACTGGTGAAGTTACTGATTTCAAACTTGTCAAATATCAAGAACTAAACCCACTTCTTCCGGTAATTGCTTGAGTGTTTGTTACTGGTACTTGGGAGCCATAAAACTGCCTGGCAGTTCTAGTTATTAATTTATTAATAATTCTTGCCTTTAGATTTTTTTTAAACTCCACCATGATCTATATATCCCAGATCTTAACATGCAGCAAAATCTTTGCAGTTTAAAATTCCTGTTATTGCCATCTTAGATTTGAAGTGGTAATTCATGAGCCCTTGAAGGCTCTGGCATTTATACTGTTTAACAGTTAACTAATGGTAAAGCCAGGTATGGACAATTCTGCCTTGTGTGCAGCATATATATAGCAGCCACTGAATTCAAAGATATTCAACACCATTGCCAGTCCAGCATTATACGGCATACTACTGTGACAGAAATACAATGATTCTTGGATGTAAATCTCGCGCCAGACCTGTGTGGGCGCTAAGCAGCAAGAACAGAGTTCCCTAGATGGACTGGCCTGACAGTTCTTTCCCAGGGTTCAAGGGAAGTTGGCCAGCTAGGAAGGGGGCAAGACTCCGTTGCAATAACACATTGACCCAGAAGGGAAACGACGTGGCAGCCGCAGATTGGAGGAGCGGCTTCACTCGTTTACCAAGGGGTCATGTGTGACGGCATAAAAGGGGACAGAGAATCGCAATCTGTTCCTTCGCTTTGGTTTGTGTAAATAAACTAAAAAGTACCGTGAGTGTCGTGTCTTACCTTGTCTTGTGGATTACTATACAGTTAACACAGATCCAGAGCTGTCACCAAGGGCCAGCACTAAACCGGACAGCACTGCACCATTGTCACAAATATAAACTTGTATCACCCACCACGAGCACTACTGCACGCACCCAAGACTGGTGACCGTGTCTGTATTATTGTGGGGTGGATATTGTTTATTATTTGGGACTATCTTTTCCCGTGTTATTACCCCGTGCTGTACACATTGGTGTGTATTGCCAGGGAATTATTATTTATTATTATTATTTCCAAACCGGATTACAATTATCTCTGTCTGCTTCTTTCACGCACTGCATCACTCCTGCACCTGTTGCCACTCAGCCACTTTGTCACAACTACAAACAGACGCTACCCAAAATGAGAATTGTCCTACATAAACAGACTTGTGCATGTATTTCCTGTGGTGCAGTGTGTGTTATTGTAGCCATGGGCTCCGTGTGTAGGACTCCCAACAAAGCTACTGAAATACTGGATCTTCACAGACTATGAGATATTTAATAGAATATAAAGATACTTATCAGAACCAGGTTATTTAATTAATAAATTAATTAATTTTGACTCCACACACATTTCTTCATGAATGCCACTTTGTTTAGTATCAGATATAAATGGTTATTATATCAAAGGGTGTATGTAGATGAGAAACATTGAACACACAAAAAAAGAAAACATTTAATATCAGAGAATGAACAGTTCCTTTTACTTGTTTACAGTTAATTAAGGAATTATGTATGCTGGTACCATAATATTTTACACTAGTACAGTACTCAAAGTTCGATGGCATTTAATAATAGAAACCCACTAACAAAAACTCAAATTCTCATATGCCTTTAGCCTGGTCATCTCACAAGGATACCCGCACTGATTCAGTCCTCTATTGTCCATTCTCAATTCAATCATAAAATCATTACCAGCATGATGGGTTTTAAAAGAAAAGGAAGTGCTGCAGATTCAATACCAATATCCAATTGTTTGAGGTACAAGTCCATCCTTCCTTTTTGCTGTCACGTCACATTCTGAGAAACTTATCTTTTTTCCTTCTGCCAGTCCTTACAGTAACATGTTTTACCAATAATACCACAGGCAGTGCCGAAGCAGAGTTTGTTATTTTCATTAATTTCTGCAAACATAATTTCAATGAATGCCCTTTGTTGGGTTACAAGCTAACACACACTGATGTCCGCTTGGAATCGGGGAATTTAAAAGCACCTGCATTACCTTGGATGCTTTACTCTTAAAAACAACTGGAAACAAATGTTAAACATGCTTAGACAGCAGGGAAATTTAATGGCCTGTATAGGACCCCAGATAGTTCAAGGAGGAATTTAGATGAGATTTCTATATGCAGGTAGAGATGATCTCCATTCTTTTTATTGACTGAAGTTTATGGAGAAAAGGGAACGAGCTGAAAACCAGCAGTGACCTGCACCGCCAGCAAGCTTAATTCCACAGATTACACGATTACAGCTGTAAATGGATAAATCAGAGCCATCAACATCATAAACGACATCCAGCATGACACACATCCACTTGATGTACACAAAGCCATTACAGTAAGTGTGACAGGAGTACAAAATTGATAGACAAAGAGATTACTGTATTCCAAGATTGTGATAATGTCAACTTGTGGTAAAGAAGATCATAATTGAGGTTTTAGGACAATTAGATAAGTGTTTCCCTAAAAACACTGCAAATAAAAAAGTAAAAATGTAAGAGTGACACACATACCGGTATGTAAAGACAGTGGACACACATGCTCAGTGAATTACTAAACATGACTTCCTTGAACTAATTTACTTTTCTCGGCAACATATACAGTATTTTGTCTGCTTTTCATAATGTTCTGTTTTCAGTTTGAAATTAGAATGAATGAGAGTGCCTATGGGACTGCTTCATGATAAAAATACAAGGATAACATTTTTTTAAAACTTGTTAATTATTAAATTTCCACACCTAGAGTCAAGTCATAAATACCATTACTTTTAATAAGCCAGCAGTGATGGTGGTGCTCTTGGCCCTAATCAGGAAGCTATTATTTGTTAACAAAAAACAGACAACCTTAAATTAACTGGCAAGGTAAATACAGTCACGCAAGGTAAACTGAACAAAGGAAATACATTTTAATAATGTTCAAATCAAACAGCATACCGAGCTGTCATTATTGGTCATCAGTTATGAATACCATGTATTGTCAACTAATTTATATGTATTTATTTATTAATTAATTAATTAATTAATTAATTAATTAATTAATCAATTAATCAATTAATTAATTAAACGTTAATTAAGTCCTCAATAACTTGTATGAATAACGGCTAAATCTAGGGCCAACATTTAAAACGAAGTTTGTGCTCTTGGGTTAAAAAAACATAACTTTATTTATGTAGTGCCTGACCTATTTTTATGGGGTTTCTAAGCTTCGGAGTATATACTGTACAGAATAAATGAATTACAAAAAAAAAATAATAATAAATAAAAACACCAGTCCATCTAAAGGTTCCTTCAACATACTTGCAACATATCACCAGGATGTGACTATTACTGGAGCACCTTTTCAATATGTCCATTATAATGCTATAGCCTCAGTAACTGACTGGATGCTACAACCTCAGTAACTGACTGGAAATTCATAATACAACAAACACTTAAAAAAATCTACCTCCACACCATGCCGTTGTCATTTACTCACCCAGTTAGTAAGCATTATAAATCCCACAGCCATCGACATGCAGGTTTACTTCAAACACTCCTTCATGTTTTCTTTCACAACCACAGACAAAAAAAAACAAACTCCCATTGCAACACAAGTGACCTTCATCCTGTACTATACTTCCTGGAATTTTATCATCCCGACTGCACTTTAAATTGGATCGAGTTTCACTTGAAATCTCACCACAGATCCTCTTTCTGCTTCCATATCTGTCTTCTTCTAGGATTGACAGAATGCTCTGCTTGACCAAACAGGGTTTATTTCTCGTACCATGTGGTATTATTCCATGAAAGGAAGTTCCATCAACAGGTGCACGTCAATGGATTATTCTTCCGGTTGACTTTAGTAAACAATAGATGTTCAGGGAATGGAGTATTCCTATATGGCGAAGTCATACAGGAAGGGTGTTGTGACGCTGTGGAAAGCAGGACTTCACTAGACTGCTACTTTAATATCCTGTAACATATATTTCAAATATTCTGTTTTGTAGGGCAAAGAAGGCCTATGTGAATTTGACCACAATTAATTCCAGTTTGTACATTTATTTCTGATAGTTACTGGAAAGAAACAGGGCTATGTTGAAACATGAGGGAAGGGGAGGGTAGCAATCAATAAAATAATTGAAAGGAATAACCTTACATTGATTTTAATATTTGAAAAGGTCATACATTAAAGTAAATGCTACTTTTAACAGTGAAGTTCTGAAGTCTAAGATTTAAAATTACATTTTTTAAATATAGTTAAGGACGGCTCCCGAGTGGTGCATCTGGTAAAGGCGCTCCGCGTGGGGTGCAGGATGCGCCCTATAGCCTGGACGTCGCCGGTTCGAGTCCAGACTATTCCATTGCTGACCGTGAACAGGAGTTCCCAGGGGGTGGCGCACAATTGGCCGAGCGCCGCTCGGGGTGGGGTGGGGAGGGGAGGGTTTAGGTCGGCGTCCTCGGCTCACCGCGTACCAGCGACCCCTGTAGTCTGGCCGGGCGCCTGCGGACTTGCCTGTAACCTGCCCGAGAGCTGCATTGTCCTCCGATGCTGTAGCTCTGAGGTGGCTGCACAGTGAGTCTGCAGTGTGAAAAGAAGCGGTCGGCTGACGGCACACGCTTCGGAGGACACAGTGTGTTCATCTTCGCTGGGGGTAGCGGTGAGCCGAGCTTAAATAATAATTGGATATTCTAAATTGGGAGAAAATAATAAAAAAAGAACTGGAGACTACTAAATAAAAAGAAAAAAGAAAAAAAAAAAGTTTAAAAAACACATTTTTTGTAATTCAGTGCTCAGGATTACAGCAATTATGCAAATTTCCTGCTGAGTGAATGAAAAGCATTAAGCATGCATGCTACTGTTTAAGCTGTGCAATTCTGCCCACACCTTGAATGCCCGTTTGATATTGTGACATGTTATATAAGTTGAAGTGGTGGGGGGAACGAAAGTAAGTCCTCCTACTTCCAATTTGTACTCTACAAATCCGGCTCAGTAATTATACAATTCAGAATAAAATAACCCTTTTCAACCTTTATATTACTTAACAATTAGTACCAGTGAGGAAAACAAAGTTAATAAAAACTAATTACAAAGGTGGATTGTTCTTTTGCAGGTTTTCACAGCTGCTAACTCAAATGTTACATTTTTTGCTGTACAGTACGGTACCTGCTCCTTGACAGAAGCGAGTATGTTGGTGGCTGTGCTCTCGGGCTCCATGGCAGGGTTAGTGGATCCTTCTCGGATGGTCAATAGCAGCCCCTCCTCCACCGATGGGTTTGGCTCAGGAGCAGGCATGCCTCCTGTAAAAGACAGAACACCACAAGCTGTTACTGCTGTACATACAGTACTACGAACACAGGTGGCACACAGTAGACCTTCTTAACCATCAAGACAGTAAAACACCCCAGGATATACAGTTGTGCAGTCTACTACAGCTAAATGCTATAAGCTACAATGGGGACTATGGAACATTGGTATCTTGAGTTGGTCTCATGTCATCTTTGGTTTGAGACCTACTGTATGCTCTAGAGCCAGGGGTAGGCAGCACCATTTCCCAAGGACCGTTCTACTACAGATTTAATAGGCACAATGAAAGCTGATTTAATTCAGCAGACAGCATAGCTGATTATAAAAATCTATTTTTTCTCTACGGATGCTCAAGCCAAATCAAAGTGAACTTTGACATGAAAACTGCATACAAACGTGAGAGTCATCATAATACAATCCCTCAGCAATACACATATGAGCTTTCAGCAGTTTCCAAAAAATTGTATATTTATATTGTATATTTTATAAATAAACGTAATAATTGGACGAGCTTCTACATTTTGTTTATGATCCTACAATTCTCTGCAAGTGTCATTTGATGCCTAAGCTTTGCTATTTCATTGGGATGCCCCAGGGAGTCGCTGATCTTTCAGAAACCTTGTCATCTAATAGATTTCAACCAGTGTAGTTCAGTAAATCTTCAACCCATCTTACCCATAAAACAAGTCCCATGTTTTAGATCGGAATCTGTTGAAAAACCAACAATGGGTTCTTTATATGCCAAAACAACAAAAACATGACTGTACGTGTAAAATCTAAAGTGTGACACGAAGGCTTCCACTATATCCCACTCACCTGGAATATGCCTAGGGTTGCCAGAGAATTTAAAAACAGGATTACATTAGTTCAGTCACCTGTGATATTTAATATCTACAAAAAGTGTATCTTATCTAATAAAAAACATGCATCCTGAAGTGAAACAATGTACTGAAGATTGTGTGAGGTTCAAGTTGTATTTATTGTGACCATTTGCACTGTGTCACCTCCCTTCAGATCCATTCAATGCGACAGGTACCATAGGAATATGCAGGTTCCATTCAGGGCATCGTTTCAATTATACGGTATGTGACAAGAGCTTCAGAGGTCGATGGCTGTGGAACATTCAGTTCCACAAAAAGAGAAAATAAACTGTCCAAGCTGCCTTAGCACATGACACAAATTAAATGTAAACCCTTTGGAAAACATTCAAAATCCCCATCGTCTTTCCCCTTGCTTAGGAACAGCTACAGTATGTTTGAACCCGTACACAGGCGGCACACCCTGCCGCACAACACAAAGTCAGATTACTTCCTCCCACAACTCCTCTCTGGATTAATTCCCTTTACCAACGCTAATCAATTAATACCTACATCTTTAATATTCTTTAAGAGCTATCAGGCTGTGTGTTTGCCCTGGGGAAATACATTTTACAGGACATATTTATCAACCACCTCATAATTTGACAATATATAAATCTGTACCAGATACTGTATATTGAATATTACATTATCAGTTATTAGATCATTAATCACATCCTGTGCTTACCATAAAACATGCTCTGGCTTGCAAAGCAGTGTTCTGAGGAAAGCAGGAAAATGCAGATGTTCAGAAAGTTGACAGGAGTGATGTAATGTGTTTAATAGACGACAAAAAAAAAAAAAAAAAAAAAACATCCTGAGCAGACGAAGCAGAATATTTGGTAAATTGTATCCAGTCCTGTTAAATTTAAGCCCCAAACAGGCAGCTGTTCCTGTAGTGTATGGGATAGGTGCCATGAAGTGCTTTGCCTATTCTAATATATTTTACTTAATTTATGGATTTATAATCCAATCCACCATGCTGTACATTATGAAATGCACTGATCATTGTTTCTTTATTATGATTTTGTGGAGTTGTGCGACCGAAAGACAAACAAAACGAGCATTTACACAGTGCTGGAGCTGAATACAGAACGGAGAAGAACCACAAAACAAACCCACAAAAAGTAAGTAGGTTGAACTGAAACTGAACAGGATCAGGCTGACCATGAAATTCAGTGTGCTATTCAAAAACATACTTAACCATTTCAACATGCAACATCGAATAGTACTTTTTTTCTCTTTTGAGAGAGAGATATTAAAATCGATTAATTCAGGGATTATTTTACTTGCTGGATCTTCACTTTCCTTTTCAACAGACTACTGTATGCTTCGACGCAGATTCATTTTGAACCATATTCATGGCCTCTTCGCAACTGTCTTTTTTAGGTAGAACCTTGAGCTCAGTCTGTCAATTTGTAGCCTCTCTGTTGTCTCGCTGTTGTCTCTGCGCTGTTGTCTCTGTGCCCTTATCGTGCTGTTGTCTCTGTACCCTCGTCGCGCTGTTGTCTCTGTACCCTCGTCGCGCTGTTGTCTCTGTACCGTTACTGGTGTTGATGAAAAGGCTACAGGCTCAGGGTTGGGGTCAATTCCTTTTTCAATTCCTTTCAAAATAAATTTCTAAATTCCAATTCCTTCAAAGGAATTGGAATTGATATTTTAGAGACATAATTGTTGTGATCCTTCAACTGCTTTCATTTGAAACCAATTTAATTGACTAAGTGACTTCAATTTATGTAATTAGTTGCCACTCTGAGAAGCTCATTTTAACAGAATACTGCCAATTGCAATTTTGATCAATGATGCGCTGGAACTGATTAAAAGGGAATAGGAATTTGTGTAAAACACTTATTGGTGGCAGTACAACACTGGATTGGAATGCAAGCAAAGACACATTCAAAACTAGTCTGGGTAAGCATGTTATTCAAAATAACAAATGAATCCCACGCTAGATATACCTAAGCTTATCGTATGCATGGATGTATTTTAGCCATCAGATTTTGCAGGCTTTTCAAGGGATTGCTAATGTTTTTCTTACCTCTTATTAGCACAAGCAATATTATACATGCACCTCCCACCCCTATAAGCAATATTCTTTCTTTTCTACTGTTTTTGGTGTAAAAAACAAAACAACAACAAGAAGTTGGGACCTGTGAATGCTGCTAGTGTTAAATTAGGCAATATAATGGATATGTCCTTGGTTCACACACCTTAACTAGTTTTCAGCAAAAAAAAATAAAATATTCAGTTTGTTTTTCCAAGGGCACCTGATGCTAGATTTGTCAATAATGGTGCAGTACTGTAAATGCAACATTAGATCCCCTGGGGGTACACCTTTCACTGGAGATTTCTCTTTACTGTGCCCAGTTCAGTGTCAAAAGTAGGCCAATCCATTTTCACCTGGAAACAAAACCATTTAAGAGATCCTCTACTTATTTTTATGTTCCAGCAAGGCTTGTGAACAGAAAATGACTCATTTGCTTCTAGTTTGACACACCCTAGAAAATATTCAGGAATGTTTCCAACTGGAGAAGCCGTTTACCTCCAACATTTACTGTACTGAAACACATACCCACTGAACATGAACTCACTGGGGTCAATGGGCGGATCAAACACACACTGCAAATAAACTTGTATATATAATGTCAATAAAACATACCAGCTTACAAAATAATAGTAATTTAGCTTGAGTGTCTTGGTACGTTTGATAAATACTATAAATACTATACGAGTGCTATAACATCTGTTTCTATATCTGACTATTTTAATATATTAAACCAGAAGCATCTTGCAGTACTGTTCATAGTGTGTAATTTATATATATATATATATAAAATGACAATGCTGGATAGCCGAAACATTCACGAATGACACATAAATAAGGTATTTTTTTATTATTATTGCTATTATTTAAGCAAGTTGCATTTATGCTAGACAGTATTACTTGGTTAACTAAAAAGCAAATTATTTCACAGAAAATTTGACTCAACAGATACACTTGCTGTAAATCAGTATATCTAACCAATGTCAAGTACCTGCTCCCTTGAGAGTTGCTGTAGTGGCTACATTACCTTCTATTGAAGCAAATGGCAACGAAACCCACTTCATTTCAACAAATACCCTGGAAGTTTCAAAATACAATAAACAGCGTTGATCTGTGAAACACATCAACCTAGGTTTTCATACATTTTGTCTACAGTACAACAGCAAAGACTTTCAGCATTCATAAAATTGCACAATTTAACTGTCTAGTTATTATTGTGTACAACAGTGCACATACTCTAGCTTAAGGATGTCTTATTCATTCAGTGCAATTCAGTGACATTTTTATGGGTGGATATCTTTATTTACCATTTGCAGCCTGCCACCTCTTCCAACAGCTACCATTTCTGCCTTAGAACCCAACCCCCCCCCCCTACCCCCCCCCCCCCCCCCCCACCCCCCCCCCCCCCCCCCCCCCCAAAAACCCACAATTTTACATTACATCCTTAAACCAGATTAACCAGTGCCAAATCCCACTGACGATGAACAGGATCAGTGTTCATCATGAAAACAGAATCCAGAATAACAATACTTACTGGTATGCAGGTTAAACACATTACGCACAAGGACAGCAACAATATAATCTTCACTTAAATTGTACCTTTTCATTTAATCATTTCTAGTTCCTGAAATGATGCATCATCTTTCTTTCATTCGCAAATCCTTTTGCCTACATTAAAAACACAAGCGGGAAAACAACTTTTTTTTTCTTGCTATTTGGTCAGAGCTCTAACAAATTACCAGAGTCATGGCAACGGTCCCACACGCTACAGTTTGCAGAGCCAATAATGTGAAAATAGAAAAACCCAGAAACTTGATCCCACACTAAGGTTTTAAGAAAAACATACACTGTATATTTTGTCAAAAGATGCTGTGTTTGGGGAATTGTAGATTTTGACTTTAATATTGAAAATGTAAGCTTATAAAATACCAGCAAGGTTACGTTTTTCCACAATGTTATATCATTACTGAGAGAATTACTGTATACCTACACTACTTCTACAACCACTTCCACTGTACTTTAACTTGCACGTTCCTGAGAGGTAATATTTCTAATGCATCCAAAATTTCTACAACAAACCAGATCTTAGCAATTCAGCTACCATCCATGTCTCGCAGCTCATTAACACTCCATTCATGTCTACTGCATTCATGTCATCACTAATTAATATGTCCCCAAACTACATTTAAATCCTAAACTATCCTCCATTAGACTCATAAAATGCAACTCCCAATGCCTGAAGCAGTTACCAATAGTTTTGTAAAGCTCTGACCAGATTTTTGTTTCCTACTGTATAAATACTCGCTGAAATCCTCCAACATACATCATTATCCATTACAGTATATTTGTCCCCCCCTCCCCTACTTTTTTTAAAATATAAAAAAAGATTAACTGGCGTGTGGTACGATATTATGCATAATATTACTGTCATGTGGTAGCATTTATACAACCCCTACTTGACCTGAACCCAAAGCATAATGCTCCTCTTCAGTCAAAAATTATATTCTGCACTGTTTCTCTATTTTAAACAGGGTATGCAGCCACTTCTACCAGAGCAAAATGGATCCATTCAATTGTAAAGCACTACAGTATGTATGGTAGAGTTGATATGAACTCTGTCCTCCAAAAGAAACAAAATACACACACTTCTCAGATTTTTTTGATATTGCATTTGAGAGTACCTGGATGTGTTTTAGGAAGAATCCCAAAGTATCATCTCTCAACTCTCATTATTTAAGTTATGGGCCTATAATTGGGTGGGGGTTGCCTGTGATGGATGAAAACAAGCACTGAAAAGGGGCCATGTTTGACAGGTCAGATCTTACAAAGTATTCAAGAAGTCTTCTTCATACTCGCTGCACGCACAGAACCGTTTATGTATTCAGTAATATGTTTGTGTATGGGGGGGGGGGGGGGGGTATATGAATTGTAAAATGTATCCTTCTACTGAAATATGGCACACTATCCTTAATTACACATTTCTGTACACTCACTAGTTTGTAGGTTTACATGCATCTAGATATCAAATAACTGATGGAACAGACAGCAAACAAAAATGGATTCTATGTAAATTAGTGTCAGCTAAACCACAGTATTATATGGAGGATTTAAAACAGTCTCAAAATTGTATTTAGCACTTTTTTCTATGCTGGGAAGCACTTACTGTATATAGTACGTGCACAAAGCAGGGATGGGACAACATGCACAACAGAGTGGTTTCCAAATTGCGGGTCCACAAGATTGCTTTAGGGGGGCCTCAACACATTCAGAAATATTGTCCAGTCTCAGATGGCAAAGCAATGCTCCCTGCATGAGGGATCATGTTATTTACAGGAACGCTGCTACTACCTACTCATCAGCTCAACTGTACATTAATAATCTCAACTTCCAATGCCCGTGCTAACAGCATGCATCGTTACACAACAAAAAGGGATTACAAGAAGAAAGTGTTACATATTTGAAAATTGTACTATACTGTATATAATCATTCATCCAAATGAGCAAATATCCCTTGCAATTTCTTTTACTGGGCATAATATCAAGGTCAAAAGAATCCAATTTTATTCTACAAGTTCAGTATCACACTGGCATATGACACTTTGAATGACATAACCTTAGATAATGTATTTATTACAATTAAAAACTTGACATACCACACAGTATAACAAAATAAGAGTCATTTTCTTTCTAAAAGACAAATCACTCCTGCCAACAACAGTAAACTTTAAGGAATGTGCAGCTGCACGATAATGTGTAACCCAAGGTTTTTACTGTAACAATGAAGACCAACTGATACAAGACATACTCTGGCGAAGAAAAACAAAAATCTTTAGTACAGTCATTATAATCGTACACGTTTAAATTTTAAATTTGAGTAAACAAAAAGATCCCAACAGTAACACTATATTTCATGCTTTTTACAGACATGCAGCAATCAATGCCATTTTTCTTAGCAGGCTTTAGTGGCTCAGAGCTCTCTGCTGTTCATATGCATGGCTGACAGACAGAGATTGGAGAGAGATTGTTCCTGCTACCGCTCCCACTTAACAATAGTACAGCACTGCAGCATTCTCAGGGTATTAACGTATGCTAAACCAGACCGCCCACTACAGTATCCGCAAAAGTATGTGTGTGTGAAGGATCTTACTAAAACTACAGTAGATCTGTATTTATTTATCCCTAACATTAATATTTCTTATGAGATACTTTCTACCATTACCTCAAAGTACTGTACCATACAGTACCCCTACCCATTATGTTCACTGTCTAGACTCAAAGAATGCAGAAGAAATGTTTGATCTCCAAGGCAATTTACCTTGTGACAAAGTCTCTTACAAAATAATCTGAGCATGGAATCCAACCAAAAAGTAGTCAAATAAAAGTTAGACCTTTTTTTCCTGATCATATGGGTTTATTTTCCTGTAATGTATTTGATAATCAGATTACAACGTTTTTAGAATTAAGCATTTTCAACCAGTTTCAAATTACACCAAGATACAGTAGATATTAAGTTTGTCTTAAATTTACATTGCAGCTGTTAGACCCGTAATTTGTATTTTCATTGTACAAAATCTGTTGACATGCTTTTTGTTTACAACCTGGTCACAAAAATACCATTCACAACTGCAGTACAGTATTTCCACTATAAGCCAGTGCTTTACATTGACTGGGACAATAACTGCAAAGCCTGGTGGTACAGCAAAGTACTGTAGTAACTGATTTCAGTGTTTTATTTGTGATTTGTGCATAAGCAAGCATAAAATAGTTGCTGGTAATGTTTAAAAGGGAAAAAGATTAAATTTAATTGTATACATGTGTACTTACAGATTTTACCACTGGAAAGCCTGTGGTTACCCCTTTTTTCCTGTTATGACTTTGAGATAAAATGTTCATGGTGGTAAGACAAAAACCCAACAATGTGCCTCTCTGCATAAACAAGAATAGCAACACTCTGTTAAGAGGACTGCCATCTCCTAAAACAGATCATACAAATAATTTAGGCTGTATTGTTTAAATTACTGAGCAACAGTTAAAATATATCAACACTAGGACGCAACTCTTTGCATATCCCTACAGTAACTAAAATACACAACAGTTACAGTAGCCTATTTACATAGTACGTGACTATTTCTTAATTCAAACGCTAACCAATGCATCCAGGTCTTATCAAATTGCAAGTATGGAAATAAGACTCCTACTGCACATCATTTCAAACCATTCCAGCTTTTACTTTTACTAGTGTATGTAGGTAATAAGTGTGCCTTGTTAAGATCAAAAGCCAAACCAGGCATCGATGAAACAGCTATGCAATGAGAGTCTGATCGCCATCCCTGAATATTATCAACAAGAATGAAGTCAAATAAACCACTACCAAGGCTTCCTGGACATATTACAAACACTCTGGATATGAATGGGAACAGTGATAGTGGCTGACACTGGCAAGTATCAGTGTTGGTTTTTATAGCAGTACAACAGCTATGGGATTATAATTCAGAAGAAATGACACAGGACTACAAACAGCTGGCTTGTTTTAGTATGAAAGACCCATTATTGTTTTTACTTTAGTTTGTATGTTTACTTTAAAGCAAATGTAACTATCTGTACTGTAAACAAAAAGGTTTTAAAAGCCAACAGAAAATGGATGAGTGTTTACTGCAGAGTCTCCTTTCCCCACCCATGCATTACAGTATCAAGCACAGTTTTTAAAACTCTTGGCTTAGCTAGTTTATCAACACTATCGAGGACAGACGTACAGTAATGAATCAACAGTAAGGTTCTTCTCTACTCGATCAGAATCTTAAAAAAAAAAAAAGCAATTCCTCAGTTTAATCATGAGTTTTCACAATAATAAATCCTCTGTTCCTGGGATGCATTGTATCTGGATTAACTCCCACATACTATTTCCTAATAGCTGTACATGGTGTGAAGACCTATGAGGAATGTTGATACCACAGTGGACCAATTTCTCCACTTGTGACAACCATGTTTTTTTTTATCAGCACAAAAAATAAAAAAAAATAAAAAAAACCCTGATAGTGAATACTACATGATTTACTTTTGTTGTTGGTGCTCTGCAAAGAAAATAAAAATAACAAAACGAAATAGAGGCCTCTGATCACTATTTCATCTCTTTTTCTCTGTCTCTCCCCCCTCTCCCTGCTCCTCCTACCCCCACTGTCACCTCTCGCCGTAACCTCCGCTCTCTCTCCCCCTCTGTCCTTGCCTCCACTGCTCTCTCTCACCTCCCTCCTTCTCCTTCTCCACCCTTGCTCCGCAGTGGTGGAACGACCTTCCTACAGATGCCAAGGACTGCCCAGTCCCTGACCACATTCCGGCGCCTCCTTAAGACTCACCTCTTCAAACAGCACCTGTAGAACTCCTCTGTTGTATCCTGGGACACTATCACCCTTCATTTAAACATGCTTTATTTTGCTCTTATCTGCCCCCTATTTTACTGCATTTAATCCTGTACCTCAGAATATTGTAATCTGCCAAGTGTTTAATCTGTAGTATTTTGTACTTAATCATATCCTGATGTAACTATCACTATTTAATCATATCCTGATGTAACTTTCACTATTATCTGCTGTATTATTGAATTGTGGTTTGTCACACTTGAGAATTATTGTATTTCTTGTTCTTATTGTATGACTTATATTGTAACACTTGAATGTATTTGTATTTGCTTGCGATTGTAAGTCGCCCTGGATAAGGGCGTCTGCTAAGAAATAAATAATAATAATAATAATAATAATAATAATGTTCTACTTAAATACAGTGTAATAATAATAAAAAATAGAAAATCTGATGAACAGTAAACTGCATCAGTAAACTCCATTTGCTGCCCTGGATACTATTCAAACAGCGTCCTGGCCTTGTGTAAACAAAAAGAGTGCAGGTGTCAGGGTGGACTATGGCTGACAATTCATTCTCGTGTTTCCATCACACCTTGCTGCAAGTGTGCGACTTATGACTAATGTGCACTTGTTTTTACTGCCTCGTTCTCAAGAAGCATTGACAACCGGGATGCTGCTAGTTAAGACAGGCGATGGTATATAATAAAAAAAATATATACAATTTGAATTTCGACTTAAAGGGGGGGGGGGGAGTAAATCAAACATTTTAGACCTGTATCTAATTTAGTACTGCAAGCAAATTATACAGGAGTACAGGAGTACTGTAGTTATTTTTATATTTTAGTGTTACAATTTTAACAACTGCAAACTGTCATTGTAATTCAATTTCATCAAGGTTTATATATTTAAAAAAAAAAAAAAAAAAAAAGACCACATACACATTCAATAGATCTGCTCTCTGTCACTCAGTCAAGTTGAAGCTTGAATGAATGAATGAATGCATTCTGGACAAAGGAGGGGATTAGTAACCAAGACAAACCCCACAAAGTATTATATATCAGTCACAATCGCATTATTCTGTAGACTAAAATAACACACTTTGAACATTCTTTTAAACAAGTAGTTGAATTAATGACATCATAGAGCTCCACCCCTTCTTTAGCTGGTGGGCACAGTTAATACTTAGTCATGTCAAATCACAAACATATGCACTACTTCCGGATGTTATAATAAAGCACATTATCTAGTAAACAGGGAAAAAGTAAATCAGAATCACATTTGATTATGCATTGAGACAGCTGTAACAGAACAGTTCTTATCTATTCTTACAGTATCTTTGCATACATACTTTATTGTGGTTTTAATTTGTTTGAGTTCATTCAAGAGGCGATGGGGTTTATTTGATCAACCTACAAACCAACGGAATAAACCACATCAACCACCTCTCTGGTTATCCCTGGATAACCCGTAAAAATAAATGCTGGACACAACCTAGGTAGATTCTCTGTTGTGGCTTATCCCGGTAGGATGATTAAATAAGCCATGTAGCCTATTCAATATATTGGGAGCAGGTATTTAACAATACGACTGGAAATTCAAGTTTGTATTGGATGCTAATGGGGGCGTACAGTAGAAGACTAGACTCCACCAAGGCTTTCCTCAGTCCTGTGGTAAGGAGGTTATAGTGACAAAGCAAAGAACCGTCAAACACTGAAAAGCACAGGTTATAGCCAATCCTACCTCCTTAGAAACTCAACTTCATTGCAGGTGGAATTGGGTGTCTCCAACTCTTAATGCTGTCGATATTCTTTCTCTAAAACTGAAATTGAAGGTTTAAAAAGCAACCCAAACATTCATGGAGTTATTATTATTATTTATTTCTTAGCAGACGCCCTTATCCAGGGCGACTTACAATCGTAAGCAAATACATTTCAAGTGTTACAATACAAGTAATACAATATGAGCAAGAAATACAATAACTTTTGTTCAAGCAAAGTACAAGTGTGACAAACCACAATTCAATAATACAGCAGATAACAGTGATAGTTACATCAGGATATGATTAAATAGTGATAGTCATTTATTATAGTTCAGAGCTATAATAAAAGCAATGGTTCTGCTTCGAACTAGCAGGGAGAACCCTAGTACTTTTACAACTGAACACGCCTCCTTGTTCCGGAATAAAAAAAAATAAAAAAATAAAAAACATGCAAGACTTTCTACTCTGTTCAGTCTGCTTCTTTATAGATCATCAAGGAGATAACGACCAAACAGGGTAAATTAAGCAAGCTTAGAGCCCAGAGCCGTATATTACAGACATCTTTAAAGAAAAAAAAAACGTTTCCTTATTGACAAAGAGAACTCATAATCACACAGCATGTTTGTTTGTTTGTTTTTAAACACGTGCACATTTCAAATAGTGTTTTCTATAAACACAACTAAGAATTCAAGTGGTTTACATCACCCTTGTGCCAACCAGTCTGGGATCTCTGATACCCAGTAATCAAAAAATACTTGGACCTCCTAAATCTGAGGCATTATTTTAATAATAGGGTAGTGATAAATGGTGGGATTGATGCATGCATAGCCCATTTCCCAACCCTCATTTAAACTACTACACATTTTCCAGTGCACTACTAACTATATACACACACACACACACACACACACCCCAAAAGATCAAAGGGAATGAGGAAAAAAAAATGTTTTCCTTATCAAAACACAGCCATCCTTACCAAAATACCTATGCTGCTCTAACCGTTACAAAACACTAACACGCCACTTCTTGTTTTGGTTTCAACAACGCAGCCAAATCTCACTGAAGCCACAATATAAAGTTCCGGATGCTAACGACTGGAGAACCTGATGTTTTCTACTATTTGCAGGCATGCAAAGCATAGGCCAGATGTGATAACAAATCAGACAACAAATACTATCCCGCCAATCTGTCCAAGCTCTTTGTGGTTGCATTTTTATCATTATTGATGTGTAGCATGCAAGCCACATTTAGCTTGCAGTTCTTTGGTACTAGTGCATAGTAGACAAAAAGTACGGTGTCATTATACATCATAAGCAAGCAATGCTTCAAATACAGTCTATATGAAAACCTGAAATACTGTAGATTGCCATGGTGGTTGTTGCTGTGTGATCTGTGCAAAGGCATAATTCTTCCAGTTGCCTAATCAATTATGAAATCATAGCTACTGTAACAGTGTGCATTCTGCCTGGCTGGATAAAACTGTGTCTTTTTATCCTAATACAAATATTTGAAATCACCAATAGTCCGAACATCATAATACTGCAGTATCACAAGCAATCTGTTATCAAAGTTGGTGCAATTAATTAGGTTTCAAAGGCAGAAGAACTGCAGGAACACTACAAGAACATATTGGCCAACTATAGATGCTGATTTCACAATGAGTGCTATTTGTTACAGTACAGTATCATGATCATTGTATCAAAATTAAGTCTCAAATCTATTAATTCGGCCGACACTCATGCTGTTAGTTTTGAACATTTGGTCAGAGGTAGTGATAGTGATACATTTTTTAATGTATGATTTGGTTTTAAAGATTTGTAACCAGCAAGTATGTTAGACCTTCCTGAAATCCCTAGGATTACCAGGAATAAAACCATAAAGCTGATAAATAAATAAATAAATGATTACTAAAGCGCAGATTCGATAAACAGCGCTTCAAATCTTACAGCCAGTATCGGGGGTTCCATATTATGAATATAAGTCGCTTTTATTCAAGAACAAACTATAAATAAAGTTATAAAAAAAAAAAAAAAAAAAAAGTTTTGGCGGCTCTGTCCTTAATTATGATGTGCAGTTTCATGAAATCTGATAACTCTTTTCTTTTGTTGTTATGTTAAGCGGGTTCCCTGCTGGGGTGTTTTGTTGTTTCAGATGGAAATTGACACGCCCAGCAATTCTACAGCAGTACCAGATAACTATCGGTTCAATCGAAATAAACTTTTTTTTTTTTTTTTTTTTTTTTTTTTTTTTAAGGTGTGTTTATATGTTCAAAACAACCAATCACAAGGAAAATGTAAATTATTTTCAAATATACTCTAGTTCAGAAATGAAAAAAAACAAAATAGGGACCCCCCCCCCCCCCCCCCCCCCGAATACATACTACAGAGCTTACGTGTATTTAACGACTTAGTGTTTAAGAAAGCACAGGCCAAAAGAAAAAAGTTAGGCTGATCAAATTACTTTCGGGACAAAAAAAATAGTATCTGTTGATCGCTTCAAGTTACAGTAACAGTGCAAACTGTCTTGGCTCTAACAAAAACAGACTACTTCTGTTAGATTTGGTAATCAGAAAAAGCTCTTTTCAATTCTGTGTTTTAAAAAAAAAATCGAGTTCAGCGCAGTACCCATGAACGAAAACGAGGTATTATGCGCTACTGTCCTCCAATGGTAAGCGTCTTTTTTCCTCTTTCTCCGAGTATTCTTCAGATTCCTACACAGCACACACCTGCCTCTTCATTCAACCACACCGCAATCACTGACACTACACACTGAAGACCCCAAGCATATTACATTGTAATCAGACTTAAATATCAATAACGTGAGATCATCCACTTTCTACACCCCGTCAACAAGACGTGCCTCATTTTTGCAGTCCTAATACATTTAGATTTCATGCATAAAACGAGACATGCATTGCCAATCCTTGGGTTAGGTGTAAACAAGTCACAAGGTAAAGATTACTTTGTATCACATAATTAATAATCGACACGAGCGTTCCATTCGATTGTTTGGCGTATTTTAAAAGCACGGCATGCTGTAACTTACCACGTTTTAGTTGCGATTCAAACATGTTTAATTACGCAAAACCATAAATACGCGAGTTTAGTATAGAGTACTATATATGCACACGAGATGAATCCATTTTAATGCGTTTTGCATGGATAAATACTTACTATGAGGAGGAGGGGTATTAAGCCAGCCCGTACGTTTTGAAGAAGGGCGCCATCGAAAGGATTACATTTAATAATACCACAAATCACCAAAACCCAAGTCCTATAACTAGCTCGTCTCCACAGTGTGTGGAACGAGTTCTCTTCTCTCTCCTCCTGCGGCTCTACGAGAAGGCATGACGTCACTACACTGTAGCTTTCTAGGTCTGGATTCCATTGGGCAAACGCCCAAAAGGTGGGAACATCATTGGAGCGCTCTATTGTTAAACAGTCCAATTAGAACAGAAGGTAGGTTACCGTGGTTACAAATGTTGTCAACTCTCGGACTGCCGAAGAAGAAAAACAGGTAATTAACTAGGTTAGGTAACTAATGTTTGTTAAATATAATTGTATAAAGAACCACTGTGGGCCAGATATAATATACTATAAGTTTTATCAACACGCTGGCATTTACAGAACAAAAATAACTCGTATTTGTTGTGCTTTTTTAGAGGCAGAGTGTAATTATCGATGTAAAAAAATGCATTATTTAGATAGAATTAACTAGTACACTTTCTGTATTTGCATGACCTTGAAAAAGACTACAGGCTCATTGCGTTATTTATTTAATATAATCTCGGAACAAAAGTGAACTAAAACGCAAGTTTAACATACCTCTATGCCTAGATTCAAACAAGTTTAAGGTTCTTTTCGGCCACGGGCTGTACACAGAGGCGCTGGAACTAGGGGTGCTGGGGGTGCGCAGCGGTGGAAGTATTAAGATGTTTAAATAATTCATATGTTGCAATTACAACAACAAAAACTTGTATAAATTATTTTATTTTTAGTGTGGCAGCGAATTATATTGGTTTTAAAAAAAAAATGGATGCTGTTTTACCTAGATAATGAGATATAGTCAAAACAGGCTCCTTCATCCCTTCTGTTATCCCCATTTAGCCACTAAAGGCGTGCTTGTTGGCTCGTTCCTTTCTTTCTAAATGGGTTCACAGATAGATTGCACAGCCTATGCATCATAAATCACATATAAATATCAATAAGACCCGAGAATAAAACCTGAAACAAATGGGAGATTACACCGTGTAACAAATTTTTTTTTTCTGGTTCCTGGGTAGTAAGTGTTATTTCCTAATTGCTTATACCTCAAAAGTATAGAAAATGGCTGCTATTCCCCACAAACTTTGCTTTTGTGACCAGGACAGTGATATTTTGAAATTGGAGGGATTGGAGGTAGGAGGGGGCAGTGTGGTGAAGAGAGCGGAAGCCAGCGGAGAGTGCGAAGCAGAGGGGTAGCATGAGAGTAGCGAGGTTGAGAGAATACAAGACGAGCAGCAGAATTTTGAATGAGCTGAAGGGGGCGGATAGCCGAAGCAGGGAGACCAGCAAGGAGGGAGTTACAGTAGTCCAATCTGGAGAGTACAAGAGCTTGGACCAGGAGTTTGAGTGGAGTAAGTAGTGAGAAAAGGACGAATTTGGTAGATGTTGCTAAGAAAGAAGCAGCAAGTGCGTTCAATTTCTACATTTTTTTTATTACAATATATTTTTTAAAGTATGTGTGAAATAAGTTCTAGTGGTGTAAGCCCATGCATTTCCCATTGGACCACAGCATAATATTGACCATTGTTGAACTTGTCGAACTTGGTCTCCCATAAGTCTGGCATCACAGAAAATGTTCTCTGTTGTATCGGGCAGGTGTACTCCTTGACTATTTGCACCACACAGTAAAACAAACTAAATTCAATGCTCTTTGTTTTAAAACATTTCAGATCTGGAAGAAATAGAGAGACAATCAATATTAACAATTATGCCAATGAAGCCTGACTTATGTGACACCCTGTAGAATGTATCTCACAGAAGTATATACTAAAGCTGTATCTAATGTTAACCCACAATTCTGAGACCTCACCAATGGTTCATGCTATAGAAAAATAGCAATTATTTGATGTGGAATAGAACAGTGAGTGTGTGTTCAAATTCTCATTCTGCTCAGACAGTCTATATTATTTTCATTCAGCTGCACACAGCGCAAGGGTGGCTTATCTTTACTGACAGTTCTTTGGATGGAAGCATTAATTCAATACAGTAAATAAAAAAAAAACTTCAACCTCAGCTGCCATAAGGAGATTAATTTATGCCAACAGCATTAAGAAAACAAATTGGTTATTAAAATGCGAAAAAAAAGATAAAATGAACAGGTCTACATGTTTATGTAAATAAATATAGCGGTACATGGAATACAGTAAACAGGATGATAATGCATGTTTGTTATAGTTAGACATGCTGACCTTTTAGTTTATAATTATTTGTTAAGCTTTTTTTTTTTTTTTTTTAAAGCAAAATGCTGTCTATATGCCTCTGTGGAATGGTTTAAAAGCAGGTTTAAAATAACACACGTGCACTATACAGTGAAAAGATACATTTACAGAGTTCAAATCTAAATTTGGGTAAATGAGTGTGAAAAGAACGTTTTACTGGCACCAAAATAAAATTATTGAATATTTTGTTTTTGTACAGTTGTTATGCGCCATGCCAGTATTGCTTAAGTAATGCACAGCCCACCTAGGCTATTTCATGAAAAGCAATATTCTGCAACAATTGCATATTGTGCAATTAAAACCAAAAGACACAGTCTTTATTGAATTATTTCTTGTATGTGTTACTTTTTGCTAAAATTCGAATTTGTCTTTAGGTACATGTGGTAGCCATGAGTGGGAGAGACCTTCGTTTGTTTATCACAAACCACAGATCAGAAGATATAGGTGGGTTTATTATGCTAATTATATATAAAAATATACACACTTCCACTTGTTTTGTTATGTTGTACTGGTGAACGACTTCCTGTGCATTTATTTCTGCAAAGTTGGGATAATACTATATTTAGCCTAGTTTAAAGAGGAGCATTTTCATAGAGTGGTACCCTGTAGTGTTATTCAGGTGCATTTTCAAGATTCAGTTATACTGCTATGATTAGTCTTTGTTGTTCTGCTGTAATAGATTTCAAGTGCACAGTGTAAAGGTACAGTACTATGATCACCTGCTAGTGGATTGTTTAAATTAAGTATATTTATTCTAGTGTAACATTTTTTGAACACTATAGGTTCCTTTTAAAAGCAGTCAAACAGAAATACAATGTTTTTTTTTTCTCTCTCCATTTCTTAATAAGTGGTTCCTTTTATAAGTAACATCTGTTTGAAATATAAGGGTGTTTGCCTAATCAGGAAACCACAGCAATGTGCTCCCGGAAATAATAATGCTCATATAAATCAATTTAGTAGCTTTTTTCAGAAGTTATAAGCCTTGCAACTATTCATAGAAATAAACACTCCTAACAAGAAAACCAACAATTTTCAGTTGTATATTCTTAACTAAAAATAGCATGCATGAAACTTCGCCTGATCATCTAAATGTGTGACTTATTTCTTTCCTTCACACTTCTCATTATGTATAATTTTCCTTGTACAGAAAAGCTGGCATTTAGGATGAAAGATGGCCTTGGCAGCACCAGATACAAACCAGTGGATTATCATCAACTACGAGTTTTTACAGAAGCCAAAAAGCTTCTTTCTGCAAATATAGAAAGAAAGGTATTGATAAATTCTGGATAGATAACAAGCACCTTTATGCTTTTTATCTATATGACAATGTGACATTGACATGCATTCCATTGAAAAGATTATCAGTGCTACCTTTAAATAATTGATAATAGATAAAGCCATAGTTAGTATCCATTATTGTTCTCTTACATTACCTTATCGTTGATTAAAAGGGCTTGATCAGCCTAATCCTGATTGGTAATATTATTATTATTATTATTATTTATTTCTTAGCAGACGCCCTTATCCAGGGCGACTTACAATCGTAATACTTATATTACTGTATACCACAATGTACAATTTAAGTATGACTTGTTTTTAAGCAATGATATAGAACAGTTTCCCATTGTTAACTTCAAATGGGCAAAAAAAGATTTGAAGTATAATCCTCTCTCCAAAACTGTTAGGTTGCGATAATAAAATCATATACCCACATATTTAGCCTCTGGGACAAATCAATTTGTTTTTTCTTTATATCATTTATTCTCTTTCAGTGTGTAAGATTCCATTATACCCACAACACCCTGTGCTATGTATTGTATTGTTCATTACTGCTGCACCAGCTTTTTTTTCTAATCTTTATTCTCTGTTGCTGTCCATGCGTTTCAGTGCCTCTTTTCCTCCTCGCCTTGCCATTCTTTTTATTCACTATTCTGTATCGCTACTCTTCCCTAAAGCTCTTCAAGCTGTTGTTTTGTCATCATCACAGCAAGATCGGCTCCTGCCATACAAGCAGGTTTATTTCCTTTACTGTTTTTAAAGCCACAATACATAATTAAAATATCCCTGACCCCTGTTGATCAACCAAATGGTGTCTATACAATTGTCCATTCTTCATTCCTCATTTGACTTTACCTTTACAAAATGGTTAAAAAAACATGTGTGCTATAAATAGACCAGACTTGCCACTGGATGACAATCACTCCAGTTGCTGATTAAAGGAGCTGTCCTTCACAGTGTACTGAAAGGAAGGAAGTGCAGTCTGGATGTTATTGACACGATAAACAAACACTAATTAAATAGTAAATAGATTTTTTTTCAGTTTAATACATTAGCATAATGTTGATCTATTTTCTTTTTTTTTTCATGCATAGTCCATTATACTTCTGGAAAGCCAGTAACTATTTATTGTTTTCATTTATTTTTACTATTTTGATTGGTCTGGGATTATTTAGTAACTCCTTGTATGGTATAGTCATATATATTTTACCATCTACACAATGATCCAAATGTGGTATGTGGAACAAGCCTCATTGCATCTTTGTTGTGCAGATCTACGAAGGTTACAGTAAACTGTTCTAGTGAGTATTATGCAAGTACCACTGCAGCAGAGTTCTTAATGAAGCAAAGCAATTAATATGGAGTATGTATTTATAAATTATTATGTATGCTGGTGTTAATATTTACATTGTTATTATTTTATGAATATTCATATGTCACCGTGTAGCAACAAAAAAAAGGAAAAGATAAAATAAATCTGCCTTTTAAAGTGCTTTATCCACAAAAGCATGTTACATCCACATTATCTGTGTAACATTTGACAATTTCATTTGAAAAGTATGTTTAATTTCAAAGGTTAACCAGTTTGCATCTTTAATTTCTGATGATTGATAAGGTTATGAGTTATTTTTTTTTAAAGAGAAGCAAACTGAAGTTGATCTCTAGGGTTTTTTTTCTGATATGCATTCTTTGGTAGAAATTTCTAATCAAATTATTAAAAATGTAAAGTGCATGAAAAATGACATATTAAAATTTAAATATTCAATTTGTTTTACATGTGGGTGTCTATTCAATTGATCTAAACAGTGATCTAAATACAACCATTGATTTACTGTAATTATAATTGGAGAGCCAAGGAAAATCCACCTAAGGGTGTATGTAAATCTCAGTGCATCAGTATAACTGGGCTACATTCAACTGATCTAAATAAGCCCCTTAAGAGACTCACATACACTGTTAGATGTTTGATTTTTTGTAAACTCTGTTCTCATATCTTAATTAACTAAAACTGACCGCCACTGTTTAGATCAATTGAATCGACCCCACTTATGTTTATTTACTGGGGGAAATAAAAACAGAAAAAAACAAACAAAAAAAAACACAATTTAAAGCTAGTTTCCGCTCTAAATGGTAAATATTGACATGCAAAAACTGTTGTTAAAAAATGAGTTCCATATAATAATTGTATTGTTTTTTCCCTATCACTATAATTTAACATATATATTTTTTTTTAGATTCAGAAAACAGTTCAAGCTGCAAAAATGACCAAGGAGCAGACATATATAAAGCAGCATCGGCAGGTTTGGTGCCAGGAACAAAAAAGATTAATGAAAGCAGAGTAAGTATTCACACAATTGAATGATTATACAGTGTCGTAACCTTAATCCTCACACTAACCTAACCACCACACAGATTCTTTAGGGAGTTATACAAGAAAAATGAGTTCTGTCATCAGAATTATAGCGAGATTGAGTATGAAACCGACAGCAATATATTTATTTGATTGTTTTTTCTATCCAGAGAGCCCCCTCAAGCCATGACTCAATATCATCTTGGCACCAGCTGAATAAACTAGTATGGAGAAAAGAAGGAATGATACTGATATATATATATATATATATATATATATATATATATATATATATATATATATATATAGTAGATCCCTGTGGAATTCTTTTTATTTTGTATAATTTTTCATTTTATTTTTCACAAATTTTGTTTTATCACAGATACATATTAATAAAACAACTCAAATAAATGTATATGAATAATAGCATAGTATACATCGTTTTGGCATACAGACCTCGCACAGAAAAATAATTTAGTTACCATAATTTCTCATTAGCGGCAGTAACGGCAACGTACAGTCTTCTGCTCTTTTTAATGAACTGCCTATTTACAGTAAATACTCCCCATGCCCTCTATAAAAGGGCTCTATATACAGTTGTAGTCAATAGTTTACATACCCCAATGGAAATTTATAATTTCTAGAAATTTCTCGAAAACAAAGAATTTTAGGAAAAATCTTTTGTATAAAAGTTGTGTTTTTGTGGATGAGGAAAAAAGTTACAAGAAATAGATGTCTACAATTATTTATTCCAGCATTTTTTTTTTCAAAACTCCAAAAATGCTAATTCAAAAGTATTCATACCCTTGCGATGATAATATTGTCTACAAAGTACTAGAAATTTCAATATGATAATGCAGAACCTAATTCTAGAAAAGTCTAGAAAACGCTGGCTTGTTGGTGAACATTCTTAGAGAGTATAAAAGGGTTAGGCATAGGATGATTGCTGTCATTACCAATAAGTCAATATGGGAAAAAGTAAAGAGCTATCTGAAGACCTTAGGCAGCAAATGATTTATTGTCATAAAGCTGGAGAAGGATACAAGAAGATTTCCAAGCATTTAAGTATCCCAATTTCAACTATTGTTTCTATTATCAAGAAATACAAGACTCATGGTACTGTCACAATGCTCCCTCAGTCTGGAAGAAAGAAGGTTATTTCACCAAGAGCAAGTAGAAGACTTGTGAGGAAGGTTAATAACAATCTGAGATTGACTGCCAAAGATATTTAAAGTGAATTGGCTGCAAGTGGGACTGGGGTTTCCATTTCAACCATAGGCTGAATATTGCATGGTGAAGGTCTCAATGGTCGCAGGCCAAGGAAAAAAGCCACTCTGTATATATAGATGCATGAATCACTCACTCTGGGTTGGGTGTGTTCATTGTGGAGAGAAAGTTGGGAGTACGCTTAAAAAACAAATACTTACAATTGCGATTCGTTCTGGTTTTACACCAGCATGATGCTTGTTTTATTCAATATTTCTCCAGTGTTTGTTTTGTCTGTTTATCTTGGTCAACGTGCCGTTTGTTTTGTGTGTGAAGTGTTTTGTTTAAACCTTTTATTTTGTTCATTTACAATAAACCAGCACAACAACACACTCACCAGTCCTGTCTGCGTCCTGCATTTCCTGGCCTGACGTAACCACCAGCCAGCCTGTTCACAAATACTAAGGGATTTCTATGGAAATGTAAGAAATGCCCATGGAGAAGAATATAACATTTCAAGCTACATTCGTCTCTGAGCTGGAATAAGCCACTGTCTAAATGAAAACAAAACTGGGGAATCTGTCAATATACACACTCACCCTGACTTTGTCACTCAAATAATTAGTATTTATTTCTTAGCAGACGCCCTTACCCAGGGCGACTTACAATTGTTACAAGATATCACATTATTTGTACATACAATTACCCATTTATACAGTTGGGTTTTTACTGGAGCAATCTAGGTAAAGTACCTTCCTCAAGGGTACAGCAGCAGTGTCCCCCACCTGGGATTGAACCCACGATCCTCCAGTCAAGAGTCCAGAGCCCTAACCACTACTCCACACTGCTGCCCCGTCTTTAAAAATTAACGCCATGCTGTCTCAACTCTGTCCCCTGGTGGATCTTTTCAATGGCAATGTAGAATTCCACGCAATATCAAAAATAAAGATTTACTTTTGCATGTTTCAATTAAATTAATTTACTCAGCTTACGTCCAATATACAGACTTCTCGGGGGTTGTCGGGCCTTATTGCATACATATATAATGTTGTCTCCCGTCAAATTTAAGCAACAAATGGTGCCAGGGTTTTGAATCCTGGGGGATGCAGGGCCTAGCCTGGCTAGGCTTCACCCAGCCTGGTTGGTTACCTAACCAGTAGGAGACACGGAAGCACAATGAGGTGAACTATCCACAGACAATTGTTACCAGCAGAAGGATGCTAAATAAAAAATGTTGCTTTATATTTCCATATTTTAGGCAAAGAGCTGATTTCGAGCTTCTGCAGTTTTTGGAACATGGAACAAATTCTGAATTTCTTTCAGAAATGATGGAGTATGGTATACCGTTTTTTACATTGAAACAAAATACTAAATTGGTTAATTTATTTTTCAGCAATACTACAGTTCACCTTTTCTTTCTTTTTATTTGTTAACAGAGCTAAACTTGGAGGAAGACAGAAAAGCCTTTAAAGCTGGTACAGTGGATCCTATTGTGCAGTTAAAAAATGATTTACAACACAGACTCTCAGAAGTGCACCACAATGCCTTGCAAAACATGTCTGATTGTGACTTAATACAGGAGCAGGTGAGAACATGCTTGTGTCAAAGAAACCATGTGTTGCTAGTTTAATAGAATAATGTTTTTGCTTTCAATTTGTTAACTGAGAATTCAAATCTGATCCTGGGTAAAATCACCATCCATTTTCATTCACAAATTAACTGTTCGTGTCAGGCTATTTTCAACTTCAGTCTTAACCACTTTTATGCTTTAATAGCATAGACTAAGACCAATCCATTTGATGACAATTTAATAACCTAGTCCTTTTTTTACTAGAAAGCTTCAAGTTCAAACTTTATTTCAGTATGTAGAAATAGCATTATTTTCTGCTTTGTTTTTTTTGTTCTACACTGTCCTTCTGGTCCTTTAGCCCTTATCTGTATTCATAAGGTCCATAAAGTGAATAATTAGTGTTTTTCAGAAACCTGCAGCTATATAAACTCTTACACTTAGCTTTTTGTTCTGCATCACCCCCTCAGTAAAAAAAACAAACAAACAAACAAAAAAAAACCCTGCTTTTGCAAGTCCGCTCTGCGAGTTGCACCCAATTTCCTTTGTGTTACATGTGGAAAATAAATTGCTTCCAAAAATCAATTTAAGATGCAGTACTGCTGGCTATCTGATTGTGCTGGACAACATTCTGTTTATTTTCTGGAAGATTGTGTGCTTGAAGTTTTAACCGTTTCATGTTGGTTTTAAAAAGTACTTCATGTTTCAGTTTGAAATATCACCTTTATTTGAATCTCTCTCAGGTTTTGCTCTAGGGAACTGTCACCTTATATAATAGTCCCTTATTAAAGCCTAACAACACCAATTAGAATATGTTCTAGTAGCTGCAGTTCATGTTAACACTTTGTCAAACATAACTGTTTTTTTAGCAGCTAGGAATCTGTTATTAACAGTACAGTAATCCCTAGGTCCCTACCTACTTTGCCCAAGATTTGGCTTGTGATGTCATAATGGAAAGTCTGCCTCCTCCTGTTAGGCCATCAAATATCAACTGGATATGATATGATAAAAATGAGATGGAAATAGACAGTGGTTGCAAGACTTATTGTATGTTTTTTTTTAAAAAATGTATTTGTTAATTTATAAAAGTACTGTTTTGGGAGCACGGTATGCAACCTTTTTTTTCACTATTGTTTTTAGTTATTTGTTATTATGTATTAATCAAAATGAAACTCGAACGCCTAAGAGTATCCAGTTTCTTTAAGAAAACATATCGCAAGCATTTATAGTCCACAACATTACAGCTGGTACTACACTAGGTTAAATAATTCCTCAGTTTATTTGCTTGCCTTCCAGGATATGTGTTATCCTTGCACTTCATGGGTCAGTTTTATCTCAGCACTTCGGGGGTGCATCTTACTGGCTACAAACCATGTCAGTTTGTAGGTGAAGCAGCTGGTTGGTTACTGAAAGGAAGGGGTGGGGACAATTTTACTCTCTTGGTGAAATGACTGTGAATATGCTTTTGAAAGCAAGACCTGCAGAGATTTCTTTAACCTAGTGTATTACCAGAAAATACATCTTTGGTAAAAAAAAAAAAACCATTTGAAAAACACATTTGACATCTACTTAGTAAATGTATGTGCAATTATGGAATTATTTTGTTAGCTACAATCACTTTAAGGTATTGTCATCAGAAATTAAATTTATTTTAATCATACAATAAAAATGTATTTATTAGTAAGTTATTTTAAGATTTATTAAGCTTATTAATAATATTTGAATACTTGTATTTTTGTATTTATATCTGGACATTAATTTACTACATGTCTAAAATATTTTGATCAATGCGTGATATTTTATTTATGTTACATTTTCACAGCTATTTTCTAATACTTATATAGTGTGAATATTTGTTTTGGGTGTCTGAAAAAACACTTGTTTGCTCACTAAATTAAACCAGCATACTGGAAATGTGTGAAAGCAGAGGCAAAAACTAATTTACTTGTGTATGGACAAGACAGATGGACAGATTTTTAAATAACAGCAATTTGACTTGATGGTTAATATAAAATAAAATAAAAGTGTCATCCTCAAACCACACAATGTAAACCACAAGTTCAATATAATTTATTGATTGTTTTTTTGTGTGGTTTCTGTGACATTTTAGGTTGAATTTGTGAAGGAGCAGCAGAAAGACATAATAGAAAAACTCAAGTGTGAAATTCAAGCTGCAGAAGAAAGCATCAGTGTGACTGGAACTGAGGTAGGTTTAATACAACATCAGATATTTATCTGTAGAAATAGGATCACAATTCAAATAACTGATGCCCTTTGCAACACACAATATAATGATATCATATATATTTTCTTCTACAGGAATTGCTTTCTTCATTGGAAGTGATTCCCAGTGATTTAGAGCAAATACCCAAGCAGGTATTACTTTTGCGTTGTCCCTATCCTGATCTGAAGGCTTCATTGCTGAATGAATTCCAGACATTTGGGAACAAATACAAGTTCAGGCTACAGAACATTAATGAACGACTCAAGGCTCTAGACAGGTAAACGTATTGATGTAGAAACCTTTTGAGTTTATAACCATTCAAAAAGCCCTTTTAGGGAACTAATTAGAGGCATCTTATATGGTCTTTAGTGGCGAACACATTGCTACAGACCTTGCAGAGCTCAAACTTTATATTTGGGTGAGAGAATTATTTTGTGCGCAGAAAACAATAAATCAATACACTACACTATATGTGTGTGTGTAATATATATTTGTTTTTGTTTTATCTAAAGATGATTTGTAATAAATTTAATACTTACTGTTGTCTCTGGTCAGAAAGAGTGCACGAGTAAAGACTAGATAAGTAAGGTAAATAATATGTAATATTTTTTCAGTTGCTGTGGATGGAGTGTACTGGATCACTTTATATTTCATACCACTATTGACCAGTATCCTCATGATTTTAAGAACAGAAGAACTATGTACATGGATATGCTACAAAGACTGTTGCCTCACAAATCAAAACAAGAACTGGTTAGTCTCATCACAGCCCTTATTTATTTTTTCTATCACAAGTTACCTTTTCAATGCATGATAATAATTAAAAAATGTTATGCAGGTCTTATTCTTTACTTCAATATATATATATATATATATATATATATATATATATATATATATATATATATATATATATTAAATGATGGTAGAATGGTTCACGGTGTATAACAAAAGGTTATATCAACTAGACAAAGAAACTGTAGATTAAGAAAGTTTAGTCAAACTTGTATCCGACCAAAGAAGGGTCAGAACGATTTTTTACTGTAGCTACAGTAGTTCAGAATGTACAGAATGATTAATCAATTTCTGAACCTGTCTGCATAAAATCTTTATTTTCTGGTTATTGTTGAATGAATGCAGGCTTATTTGTCTATTGTTCCTAATTATCTAAATAGAGACTTTTTTTGATGAGCATTTGCATAGTCAAAATATGTTTGTATTAACTGTGTAGTTCTCCTTGTTCTGATCTGAGTAGAAACACAGAAGTTAAGAAAGTGTCATTCTTATGAATCATTTTCTGAAACGTAATATGAAATGGAATTTATAAAAAAAAAAAAAAAAAAAAAAAGGTAAGTTGTGTAGTTGCATCAAAATGTAAATAAGTTGAATCTAAGTTGAGCCAGGTTTTATCATGGATACGTGAATGCTTAAACAAAATTTTTTGACCACTTTCAGCAATTACATCACTTTGACCTTTGCACTTATAAGTCTTATCTGCTTCTGCCATAAAAATGCAATCTCCTTCTGTCATACACAAGCACATTGAGTATAATTAAAATTCAAGTCCAATGATTTGATTTTTAAGTGATGACAAATGTTACTATGTGCAAGATAGAAAATAATTTTACATGGATAAATAATTTGCATTCTCCATTATTAGTGTGGTAGGATTGATTTTTCACTTTATGTGAAGGCAAATTCAAAACAAGAAAAATGATATTTCATACAGTTTAAATATTTGCTGTAGAATAAACTATTGTGTGGAATTTATTGGAAGCTTGAAGCAAGTGCAAAATCACATTCTTAAATGTTTTGTAAAAATGAATACTGTATCTAAAAATATACTGTAGTCAGCAAGTCCAGTGATATACACTGTACTGCTGAATTGCTGGTGTGCCCTCTGCTGGCTGGAGAGGAGATGCCTTTACTATTTTTTTCAGGCTTAGATTGCTGTAGCTATCAGGACATTTCACCCTTCATTTGTGAATTTACTGTCAGTGCATTTGATTCTGCAATGTAAAATATTTTAATGCACACATTTATGTTGAATATATCAGATCTACAAATTATAACCCAGCAGTGAAAACACAGAATAATGTTGTTGTTTATATTGCAGAGTGACCATGAGAGGTCTTGGGACTGGTACCGTTTTACAGTAGAGCAGCAGAAATCTCTTGTACAGGGCTGGATCCGAGATAAAAAGGACTTACAGTTAAAGGCAGTAGCAACCCTTGATGAGGCATGTATGGCTTATGAAGAAGAGATTGCACTGAAGAATGACAGAAGGCGGCAACAAGAAATCTGTGCTGAACTGAAAGACAAGGTGAGTTCTGTTAAATTACTAGATAAAATAAAAAAGTAAAAATATGATATACTGGGGGCTCCCGGAGGCTCTCGAGTGCCGCCTGGGGGCTCCAGAGTGGCGCATTGCGTAGAGTACTAAGAGCACTCGCGTAGAGTGCAGGATGCGCCCTATAGTCTGGATGTCGGCGGTTCAAGTCCAGGCTATTCCTTTGCCTACCGAGGATTGGAGCTCCCAGGGGGCGGCGCACAATTGGCTGAGCGCCGCTCGGGGGGAGGGAGGGTTAGGTCGGCCAGGGTGTTCTCAGCTCACCGTGCACCAGCGACCCCTGTGGTCTGGCCAGGTGCCTGCAGGTGTAGCTCTGGGTGAGTCTGCAGTGTTTAAAAAAGCGGGCGGCTAACGGCACACGCTTCAGAGGACAGCAATGTACGTCAATTCCTGTGATTTTCACAGCCGTGTTTTCTGCTTACCAAAAGGCTTTTCATTATTGTCTGTCAAAAACACTGCAATTAACTTGATTAGCTTTGCCTCACATCATTGAGTGCCCAGGTGATGTACACTGTCTGAGATAGAAATTCAAACTCTGCCTGAGCATTTGGCATCAGCGTCATCTGCAGTAGTTTAGCCATTAAGAAGTCACTGTTAATCTTTGTTAGTAAATGTAAGATGCATCTTTCTTGGCCCATTTTTATCTTGGGGATTCTCGTTTCACTTAGCAGGAACCCCCCCCCCCCCGCCCAACCCCCTTCTGGCCAGTGCTTGCAGTTGCCTTCTCCTGATTAGCAGCCATTAATGCACTGAACTTAATATTGGAAGATCAACAATAGCATCCCTATCGCTCCCCCAGAAGGCAACCATTTATGAAATAATAATGATAGATTGTATGTTAGATTTGCTATGGTATCTTGTCAGTGACATATAATCAACATTTTCCCTACCTACCAAAATACCTACAGTAATATACAGGATGCTTATAAAGTCATTCGGTCACTGTGCTGCCTCTGCTTTGGAATAATCACTCACTTCTGTTAAAATGTGTTTAATTAAACCCAACTTAGCCTGTTAATCACAGGATAAAAGGTGCAGACCATTAGAAGCAGTTTCAGGAAAGCAGCTAGACATAGCAGAGATTACATTGTAAGTAATTGCTTTTGTCACTTTGACAGTTTTACAGTTGGTGTCACAGACCCAGACTAGCACAAATCCTGTACTTCCTAATATTACCTTACATTGGGTAAGTTTGTCCAAGATTAGAACTAACTGGGGTCTAAATTGAGGCCCAAATATTCAAGCTAGTGGATTGGTGATTTCCACATTTTAAAAAAGATTCGATCTTTAAGGTCTAAAAGATGTATTTCTATTTGACTGCTCTCTCTTATGTAGGTAACTGGAAGAATAGCTTGCTTCGTGTGTGCCATGAACATATCCAAGCGTGTCTTTCCTAAATGTAACTGCAATAATATTATTATCATTAGTATTCTTGATGTAGGAAGAAGCAGTGAAAGGCTCATAAAAGAAGCTTAAATAAAATGTGTAATAAACCTGTTCAAAACCCTTTAGGCATCTCATTAACTTTTTGGCTACTCAGAACAGGTTTCCATGTGACTTAATAAGATTTTTCATTATATAAGAAAGTCAGAAACCATCTTGTGAACAAATGACTATTTGACAGTTTATGATTTGGAGCAATTTGTATTGCAATTACTCAAATAATGTTTTTTTTTTAATGTTTTGATAAGTCTTTTATGTGCTTTTATACTTTTATATGAGTTCAGTTCAAGTTGCTTGCCCTAGATTGTATATGTAACATAGGCTAGTTCTGCATGCTAGTTCTCTAATATGTGTCTTTAGAGAGGTAAAGGCCAGAGCCATCTAGTTATATTCCACTTTAGACCAAGTATCCTTTTGTTTTTTTTTTGGCAAAGATGTGGCTGGCACTTACTTCTATACAAAGATTTATTTTTATTTTTTTTAACCTTCTATCCCCAGCTTGAACACTGGCGTGCACAACAGGAAGAAATGGCAAGACTAGAAGCAGCTATAGCAGACAGAAAGCAAGCAGAAGAAGAGGAAAAACAGAAAAAGGAAAATCTTAAATGTATACAGAAAAGATCACTGGAAAAAGAAAAAGTAGGGTTCTTATTTTAAATTAATTCTATTCTAAGATTTGTGATATTATATAATATGATTAATAATGTGTGTGTTATATATATATATATATATTAGCTCAAAGAGCCAGCTGCTTTATTCATTCATTGTTTTATTCATTCATTGATGAACATATGCAATTCAAATTAAAGATTCAAACAGTTTTGTTGTGTTAGTTTTTTGCGTTTATTGTATACCTTTACCACATTACAGATTAAACAATATTACACAGAGAAGCAAATGATGAGAAATGAAATGGAAAAAAGAGACCAACAGCGACTAGAGGAGCTGAAAAAGTCCATGGCAGAGCAAGCTAAAAAAGACAGAGAAAGGTAACAAATTAGGTTAATCTCTCTGTGACATTGCTTTTCATTAGGGTTACAAATCTATACCCTGCAATGTACAGGACAAGGACGTCACAAAGGCTCTTGTGACGGCTTACCAAAACAACATGTCATTGAATGAATGATTCAGCTGACAACAAATCAAGAATCTCCTTGTACACTTGTAGTGCCCTGTCATAATTTCGGGAACAAGCCAATGTATTTTATTCTGAAACTAGTCTAATGAGATGTGTGTTTTATATTCCCAATCTTGAAAACTGTATTCTTGTAAAAAGTTACAGATTTAACAAGAATCACCACTGGGGAGAGCAATCCCCTTCTTTTCTGTTTTTGCTTATGGGCTGAAAAAAGTTTGAAGATGTAATGTATAGCACCCTACTGCTGTAGGTACAAAAGCAGAAGTGTGTTTTGTCTCACAGCGTAGTGGCATGTAAGGTCTAAAACCACCTTTGGGAAAGCTAACTAAACTCTGCTTTCTGGTGAAGTAATATAAAATATAAATATAATCTAAATATATTTAGATTATAAAACTGAAAATGATTATGGGAACCCTTTGAAGCTGTGTTTAACACCTTCAGAAGACAGAACATAGAGCCATGTGGTTGTGGTTGTATTGCTGTGAACAAAAGTGGACTGAGCTGTTTTCTCCCTGTCTCCTTCCAGGGTTCAGTTCAGACAGTGTTTGCATCAGCAGCGTGTGAAGGAAAAGGAAGTACAAGCTCTTCAGCTGCAACAGGAGGAGGAAGAGAGGCAAAGCCGCCTAAACATCCTTAGAAACCAGGTACTGAATATAACTTACAATTCTATAGATAAAACTTACTGTATTCATTTCGACTAAAATCACACATCGTAGTAGGCCAACTCCTAGTGGTCATTAATGAACAATGTATTTAACTTCGCTACCCCTTTTGGTTAATATGTCCCTTCTGGTTATTGTCAAACTGTAGTTCTTAGTTATCAATATACTGTATCTGTTTTTGTGTTCTACAGGTTGCAGTTGTGGCAGAATTTGACCCTGTGAGGATGATGAGTGACACAGAAGCATCAAAGGCAAGACTTGGGATAGGTGCAGATGAAGAGTTTGTTCTTCAAAGGCCACTTTTTAATTTGCACACATACAGTGAAAATCAGGTATTTATCAAGATGTTTTATATACATTTATATTCTGACTACATACTGTATCATAAATAAAGTTATGTTAATAAAATAAAAAGGAAAAATATTGAGGGGGGTGGGTACATTTTTGTTCAGAACAAAGTGTTTTAGATTAACTAACAATAACAAAGAAAAACAATTGTAACTGTTTGCTTTAGTTGAACATTAACTACATGTACAAAAACATGTGTAGAAATTTCTTTCAAGGCCAAAAGGCAAACTAAGAACAGTCAAAACAAATTTCATGAACATTTGTACAGGGTCATTCCAGGTTAGTGGCCTGTAGCTTACACTTTTATTCACAAATACAGTCAACCCTCCTTATAAAGTACAGTTACACTGGTGATTTACGTGGTACATTTCTGTAGTAAATACATAATATTTGTGGAACCACAATATTGCTGATTAAAATCTTTAGCAAATATTTCAAAATGTTATCTATTCATAAGAACATAGGAATGTACGAGAAGAGGCCTTTCAGCAAGTCTAAGTTTGTCCAGTTTCTAGACACTGATTGATCTTAGAACTGTCATACACTCACCACTGTGTGAAGAAGTGTCTCCTTACCCCTGTCCTAAGTCAATGTACACTACATTTCTAGCTGTGTCCTCTGGTCCTGATTTTTGTAAGGCTTTTTGGAATTCCAAGTATATGATGTCATAGGCTCTTTTTGTGTGTACCCTGCCCCCCTCAAACCTTAAACAATTCCTCACTTCCATGTTTATCCACTTTGTTACTGATGGTTCTATATTTGAAGTTGTATATTACATTCTATCATTACAATTCTTTTTTTTTTATATATATACCAGATAGTCTCTGATCCTCGAGTTCGAATTGAACAAGCACTCAGAGAAGCAGGACTTCATAATACTTTTTACGCCAAAGAAGTTTTATCAAACATCTGCCCACCAAGACCTCCAAGGAGAGACATGGAATCTACTGTATTCCAGACATGATTACAGAACAATATGCACCTTTCTGTAACATGTTTCTCAAATTCTGATAGCTGTTTAAATGGTTGGTATTACATTTGTAATAATTATAGACATTCTGTGTTATTTATGTGTTAATTTCAAAAGATAGAACAAAGTTTGCAACAAAAGTTTTGGTTTGAAAGCATTTGGTTTGTTACTGATTTTTTTTTATTTTTTTTTTTCAGTAGATGCTTGTCCTTTTTATAATCTGATTTTGCCATTCCAGACAGAGTAGTGTATCTTGTGTTGGTTGTTGCTAAATGTTTGTTTTACATGTACAAAATGCACCTGACTAGAACTGACTACTCCAAAGTATTTTTGTATATGTGTGTGTTTAAGGATAAACATGGTCAAGTAAATGAGAGGACAGTCCTACCTAATGAGCTGATAAGATATAATTTATTCAAGTATGACAACTTAAGTTTGAGATCAGTTGAAATAAATTACACCGTGTAACAATTTTTTTTTTTTTTTTGTTCCTGGGTAGTAAGTGTTATTTCCTAATTGCTTATGCCTCAAAAGTATAAAAAATGGCTATTATTCCCCACAAACTTTGCTTTTGTGACCAGGACAGTGATATTTTGAAATTTACCTATTTCCAATGAGAAAATGGGCAAATGTGTGTCTTTTCGTTCACATAAAGTCAGAAAAAAACAACATATGAATCCAAATTAACATGTATTTATACTAAAGTAATACAAAAATGACTACAAAAGATTTAGAAGTGAGTAGTTTTTCGAAATTTACGATTATACTGTAAATCACTTTCACGAATCAGCCCCCAAATGTACTCATTATACTGTCCTTGGTAGCGGCGTTCAAAGTCCAGTATATCCTGGTGGAAGCGCTCGCCTTGCTCCTCCGAGTACGCTCCCATGTTCTCCTTGAATTTATCAAGATGAGCATCAAGGATATGGACTTTGAGGGACATCCTACAGCCCATTGTGCCGTAGTTCTTCACCAGTCTCAACCAGCTCCACATAGTTTTCGGCCTTGTGATTGCCCAGGAAGCCCCGAACCACTGCGACAAAGCTGTTCCAAGACGCTTTCTCCTTACTAGTGAGCTTCTTAGGGAATTCATTGCACTCCAGGATCTTCTTTATCTGTGGTCCGACGAAGACACCGGCTTTGACCTTTGCCTCAGACAGCTTAGGGAAGAAGTCTTGAAGGTACTTGAAGGCTGCCGACTCCTTATCTAGAGCTCTGACAAATTGTTTCATAAGGCCCAATTTGATGTGCAGTGGTGGCATCAGCACCTTCCGGGGGTCCACCAGTGGCTCCCACTTGACGTTGTTCCTCCCCACAGAGAACTCGGTCCGCTGTGGCCAGTCCCGCCTGTGGTAGTGCGCCTTGGTGTCCCTGCTGTCCCAAAGGCAAAGATAGCAGGGAAACTTGGTAAAACCGCCTTGGAGACCCATCAGGAATGCCACCATTTTGAAGTCTCCTATGACCTTGATGCCATCCCAGAAAAATGCAGATATGTATCCACTTAGGCAGCTGGAACTAAACTGAACTGGTGGGCTTAAGGCCCCTGTATTTATACTACTATTTATATTACTGGAAAGTTCTAGAAGTTACTCCAAGTTTACTCAGCACTGAATCTATCTGGAATGTTCTGGAAAATAGGTAAATTTCAAAATATCACTGTCCTGGTCACAAAAGCAAAGTTTGTGGGGAATAATAGCCATTTTCTATACTTTTGAGGGATAAGCAATTAGGAAATAACACTTACTACCCAGGAACAAAAATTGTGTTACATAGTGTTATTTTACTTTTCTAAACTAAACCTAGAAACTACAGGGTGGTTTATAACTATGCTGTAATACATTCGACCTACTAGGTGTGTGTGTAAAACTATGAGCCTTTTATTGAATTTCATGTCAGACGGTATGAGAAATTGGGCCTCAATGTATGATAATCATTAGACTTTAAAGTAATAAATAGAGAACCATGGCAGTTGAGACAACTCTCCCAGGCATTTGCTAATTAGCTAGCTTTTTTTTTTATTTACAGAGGTAAGACTTTTTAATTAGTTATTAAAGATATTCATCCCATATTGAACAAACCAACACATTCTCTGGAGTAAAAGATCTAGACGTTGTTTGCTATGCACCCTGGCATACACCTTGTGCATGTGGAATGACTTTATAGTTTTAGAATAATTAGATTCCTGACCAAATATATTCTTTTAAACATTATAGAATGAAAAATAAATATGTCTATAGCTGGACTGCACAATGGGTGTTTATCAATAATTATGAAAAACCTCAAAATAATATAGGATTTTCCTCAGTATAAATATTTCTAGGACAAACAGATGTTAATCATAAAATCTATATAACCCCTCAACTTGCTTTTACTATCAATCTTGACCAATTTCATGTAATTTAAGTGGGTAGCATTAGGTTCATTTAAGCAACAGGTTCATTACTACCGGAAGAATCTGAAATGTTTATTTTGTGAGGTTATCATCATTTTAAACCATCATGAAAAGGACTTCTGGGTTAGTTGTGTACTGTATTTTTCCTTATGCTTAACTTGGTTATAAACATTTTAGCTTATTAAATCCCACATTCTGCAGGAATATTTATTATTGCAACAAAAAGATACATACAGTAAAATCATCATCAGATAGAAACATATTACAGTTAACATAGAATAGATATATATATATATATATATATATATATATATATATATATATATATATATATATATATATATATTAAACATCTACATATATTTACAGAAAACTCAATTATGTACATAACAAATATCATTGTAAACAATCAGTTATGCAGCAAAATATATATTAATTATGAAGCCCAAGATGTTTCTTGATAAAATGTGACACCAGATACTGAGGGCGCTGTTGATATTCAAGTAGAAGTTCATGTGGTGTTGAAATCTGGTCACCTTTAAATCTATCCAGTAAGGTCACACAGATAACGGCGGCTGAAAGATTAAACAAAAAAATGAAATCAGATTCTAACATTGACAATAGTTATTTTCACAGTTGTTGTATATTCTGATAATGCCCTCAAATATTGCCCTCAGGAATTCAGCTAAACTAATCGGCCTGGTGCCTCATTAGTAGGGGTTGCAAAGAAGCCATCAGAATCCCACTACATTATCATCCGCAATGATAAGCGAAAGGGGGGGGGGGGGGGGGAAGATTCACTGCTTTTACTACAAGGCAGTGATTGATAGAACCAAGTAGGTCATTGTCTGTATGAATCAGCAAAAAAAATACCTTTCAGTCCACAGACACGACACATGGCTGCAAATACAGTGGATTCCATTTCAATGTTTCTTACACCAGCCTCGTGTGCTTTTCTCAGGTATTCCAGTTTATCTTCAGTAGAGAATGAGCACAATGCTCCATCTAAACGCCCCTGACCTTTAAATAATAAATAGGATAGTTATAATTATATTACAACTGTTCAGAATCCAGTATATGCCTCAAATAGCAATAAATTAGTTAACTTGTAAAATTGCAAGCAAAGTTAATGGATCGCTACAAACGAGACAAAGCCCATGCTCATTGATTCAGAGAGGTAAGAGACTGAAACTTTAAACACCTCCCTTAACCTGCAAAATCCCCACCTCAATTTAACTGAGACTGTTGGATGAACTTAACCATTCAGGTTTTTGGGAAGTTATTTCATGTAGTTAATTCTAAAAGTTTCATAAGATATATATATATATATATATATATATATGTGTGTGTGTGTGTGTGCAGATTCACAAAACTGCAACTTTACTACTAAAGCAAGGTTGTTGTGTAATTATACGACTATACAAGTTAATTAGGGGTTGAAAATGTACCTTCGTAAAAATCATGGGTGCACATGGTGTTTCCAAGAACAGTAGGCAGGTTAGGGATCTCTTTACCACATTGCAGTAACTCCTGAGCCAAGTTCTCATCTAGTTGAGTGCTTCTGACAATTACTTTGCCCAACACCACCTGTTCAAACTGAGGCTGGAAGAAAGAGTCCACTGCTGTGTCTGTAATTACAACAGTCCCAGGCTCAAGACCTACAAAGAGCAGTGCAGAAAACAATCAGCACACATACAGTATGTAGCGGAAAACAAACTGAGATCACACATTCCTGTTTCAAGACAGATACGTAGGTTTTGTCTCAGTTTTTGCAAAAAGTACACAGATTGATGATTTTATGTATGAAAAAATGGTTAAAGACAACATACCTACACCACCTGAAGTACCAATGCGAATAAGCGTCACATCCCGACATCTGGCATGGTGCAAAAGTTTTATAAGTTCATGCATCATTATAGAGATGGAAGGAACCCCCATCCCATGCTGTAAACCAAAACACAATGTTTTACTTTATCTAAAAGGCATTATGTTTAAATTGCTCAAGAGAAGAGGGAAGTTGTTCACCGAGACATTTCACTTACACTTATGGAGAGCACAGGCCCAGCTTTGTACATGGAGTATCTGTCTGTCCCAGCACAGATGTCATCGATATCATTGCAGTCTCCCTTCAACTCCAGCTCCTTGAATATGAACTGGGCAAAAGCTTTCATTCTGTTGGCACTTCCACCAACACAGACGAACTTCAAAATAATAATATAAATAATTAGATACATTTGGGCTGGTAGAAAAAAAGTGGACATTTAATAGCAACATACCGACCTTTATATCTCCAAACATTGCAGGCAAATTGTGAGTTTTGGTTCCCAGGTTAAAGTGATAAAGAATGTCCTCCTCCATGAAATCTAAGTGAGGGTTTTTAACATGTACCAGTCCATGTCTAAATAGAAACACACAAAAACAAATCAGGTGTGAAACCAAATAATTTGATAACCTAGACTGCCTAGGATAAGATCTAGAAGACCTAGAAGAAAGTTTGTAGCGAAATAGTCAACAGGAGTTTCAGAACATCATTACCAAAATAGTAAGAATATGTGCATTTCTGTTCAAATCCTACGATAGTAAAGAAAAAATATATACTTACTCAAGACAATCAGTACTTTCATTGGCAACATTAAGTAAAATTGGTGCCATAATTTTCAGCTCCTAAAAATTGATAAAAGTACCAGTGAGAAAAACCTAAAAGACTTGTTCACTTAACATTATAGTCTTAGCTAAATAATAATAGCAGCTTACCTTTCTAAAAAGAGATGTTTTCATGCTATTTTGGGAAACTGATTTGGTCTCTCTACCCAACACGTTTGTTTTGTTCTTTGGTTGTAAGGAATGAAACATAACATCAGTTAGATCGATCCACTTTATACTTTTGAACCGCTCCCGCCTATCTGTTAAACTATTGGTTATACAATGAGGTGAATACACTCCTCTTAGAAAACTAGTGCCCTTTGGCAGAACGAAAAGGTTATGTAATAAAGCATTTAACAAAAAAATAACACTGACTGCTGTATCGTATGCAGTACTCTTCTGTTCATGTGTCTGCAATTTTATAACTGTTCAGGGATCAACAAGAGCTCACAAAATCACAACAGCATTGGAGTACAAAGACATTCAAAAAATGCCAACCCTGTATAGATCCAGTTGTATCCAATAACTTAAAAGCAACTCACAATTTTGTATACCACTTTTCTTTTCCAGCTGTAGGGTTAAAAATAAAATGCATGCTATGCGGACATATGGAAGGTAGAGTCAAACGTTCTTGTAATGTGGAACAGAACATAGGTTTAAAAGGTCATGTACTTTGGGACATAGCAAAACCAAACCACGCACTGTCCTAGAGGAAACCTGTTAAAAGAACAGGGCTATAGGATAACCGTGATAGATGTATCACAATTATAGATCTATAACAATGAGAGCACAGGAACAGCTGGATTAGATCTAATTATGTGAGAACAGTTTGTGTTAGACAGCCAATTAATTTAGAAAACAAAAATTGGGTTTGGTAGGTATAAAAAAAAAGGAGTGCAGTCATCATACAGCAAGCCAGTTGGGTAATTTAATTTAGAAAGAGGACCTCCAGCCCTGCCTTGAAAGAATGATCCCAGGATCCAGGTAGATCTGATCAGTCGTATAAACTAGTCTGACTAATATGTTTTGTATATAGAAATATTTGTAGTAACGGTCTATTGTCTATAATCATGCAACGATGGAATGAGTGTTATTAAATAAACCTTGTAATTCAATTTGATTTACCTAAAGAAATTGTCATTGTTGTTATTATTATACATAAAGACATTTAATAATTCAGTCCAAATTCCTACACAGGCTGCTTTGTTTCAAAACAAATTTACATTATATCAGCCATTAAATTTTGCATATTAATTTAAATGTAAACTTAATCCGAGAAAATTGGGTTACGGACACTAGATAAAAACAGACATTTTATTTTTTGAGCATGCTTGCTTTATTGTCACATTTTGTCCAATAAATTGCTACAAACAGTAAATGCAAACTTGGTAGCAGGATAAAATAACATTTGTGGAAGACATCCATATAACAGCAAAACATGTTTTTAACTAAATGAAGATTTAAATTTGGGAGATTAATTGTTCCAAGCAATTTCTTTCTTTTTCCCCAGGAATATGAATGATCTTAACATTTGTGTATAATTAGGAAAATATTTACATGGATTGCTAGGGCAGATATAGAACAGAAAAAAATGTAACCTGTATTTTTCATGCACTTAAGCATCTTAATGCTCTTAACAAAAAATGTAACAGAATAATGTAGCAAGTAATGCAGCATAAGCCTACATAAAGCTGGGACCAAATACAACTGTTGAGCCAGGTATAACTGTAGTTATCTTGATGCCCACTCACAGCCCGCTGCCCATATGTGAACCGAATACCAAAGGTGAAAGACATTCCCACTGCATAACCCAGATCCAACAGTATGTGTAAGCCCTGTAACAATTCAAATGCATTCTTCAACAAGATAACATGCCCTTTCAAGCTGATTATTTCTGGCAGAAAATTCAACCATTTCTTAAATCCTCTACTAAATCTGGAAATTATAAAGTAAAACAAAAACATGGTAATATTGGACATTAGTAGTTGGGAGTGTATATGGAGATTAGTGCAATATAAAGAGATTTACAGTTTTTAGTTCCATATCAAACTTACATAGAAATACTTATGTCTATGTTTATTTTAATCAGATCATGACTAGAGTCTAAAAAGGGTCTTAAATGGATTATGCTTCTATTACCACATTAAATTCTATAAAAGATGTCATATTTTTGGGGGAGAACAAACAAAACCGAGAAGGAACTCCATTCCTGAGAAAGATGGGAGCTTTTTGTCAAGAATACATATTACTTGGATCTCTGTAGAAAGTATTTGGAGCTATGACATTCTACTTAAAATTGCAATTTATGTTTTACTTATATAGATGACGAGACCGACATGCCATTAAAATACATGATAAGCTCGTCAAAGCCATACTTTCCGACATTTATTAAAATAAACCCACATTACTGTCCTAGTTCCCTTGGCAATTTTGGCCACAATGTGTGTTCCTGGAGGTAAAGTGGATATTCAGAAAAGGCCAGAGAATTATTTAATGAATTAACAGTCTAGTGTGCAGACTTGCTTCTTTATAATGTATTTATTGTATGTTAAATCCATGTTAGGTCAACTTGTTTTGTTATTTTAAGCTAAAGTGTCTAGAGAAAAATATTCTAAGACACCATCACTACACCCCCAACCCAACCCAACCCAACCCAACCCATTACTGATTAAAAATACCAGATCGACTCAAGTAAATGCCCCTGGGTCATAGATTTAATTTTGGTCTTATTTATTAGTTTATTTATAATTTAAATTATACAGAGTGCTGATATCTTTTTTTTTAGGCAATTCCCTACAGATGGTTATGGAATTAATACATACCCCTAGGTAATTGCTTTTAAAATTGTCCTCTTTTTATTCTTTACATCTCTTATAGTTGTTAAATATCTAGTTTTAATGAGTTAGAAACAAATATCAAAGTGGTGGCAGCCATCATTTACCTTTTGACCACTCTTGTGTGAACACTACAAAAGGAATCACACATGGGCAGTTAGCATGTGATATTTCAACAGGAACACAAAGACATGTTAAATTTTTTAATATAATTTGAGGGACTTCGTCTTTAAATTATAATGAAAAAGATGAAATTGTATTCCTAACACGCTATGATTAATTCATTAACAAATAAGGCCAGTCCCCTTCAGAAATGGGTTAAAAGGCAATGTGGCAGGGTGTATCTCCATAAACGTTGTATATGCTTTGCTCAGCTTGTGTCCCATATTCTGGGGAAAAGAATATAAGCAGAAAGCCTACCATCGAAATATCAGTGTCTTAAAGTAAAATAGAGCAGTCAGTGTAACTATGGAATAACATAAAACTGTTACAAACAAACAAACAAACAAACACACAAATAAAACGAAGCAACAAAAATAATACAAATGTAATAAATTAAAATCTAAATAAAAAGATCATTAAAGTATTGTTGAGGAAAGGCAAAGCAGTCTGCAATCAGTCTCCATGTCAGACTAAAGCAGTTTCTGGTTGGATGTATTGTTCTAGCTCTGTGGATCTACCTCTACATCTGTAAGAAAAAAGCATGTTATTAACTCCTTTATTTTTCAATAACTCAGAATATATCAATGCAGCAGTTACATACAAATGCAGCTAGTAGAAGCATTGTTGTTAATCCAATACACTTTACTATTGTAATCTTGTGCATTACAAAACAGGTTTATTTAAATAATTCAATACTTTCAGCTGTTTATCCCTTAAATATGTTTTTGTTCAGCATTTGTTGAACTACCTTACATGTTTGTGTTCAAACAGTAGCCTTTATAACATGATTCGGATCAAGTCTAACAATAGGCAAAACAAAATGCGTTTAAAAAAAAAAAGAAATCTATTTGTTTGGTATGGTAGAACTGAGTTTAAAATGGGGATCTACAACTTTGTTGATTTAAATCCCTGTTTTATAGTGTACAATATATTAGCAAACAATAAGATTTTACAATAACAATAAATAGTACTAACTGAGCCTGTGTTTCAGTTACAGATACCACTTAGGTCCAATGGGATCTGGCAAATGCAAAACAAGAGGGACAGTAGTACAAGCTGAATGAGCTATGTTACTACTATTCACTATCTAGGACAGTTATTAAAGCTGTTTTTTGTTTAGTCATGCTTTTGTAGATAAACTAAAAACTTTTTTTGACAAGTGTTACCCCAACTTATTTGTTTCATGTACACAATAATTTTTTTTTTTTTTTTAATATTTGTTCATAACAAATCTCTATACATTTTCTGGGAGCCACTTACTTGGGTTTTCTTTGAGGATTTTCTTATCGTGCTCTACATGCCAATCATCTGCATAGCCAAAACTCAGCAACTTCTGCATGCTAACAGGTTTATCACTTTTTTGAGAAGACCTATTTAAAAACAAAAAGGGGGGGGGGGGGGGTCCTAGTTAGATATTTCAAATTCAAGTTAAAATTGCTAATTTATAAAATGATACATTTTTATTAATAATTTGCCAAACATGTATGTCAGTGACATACATCCCCTGCCAGCTGTATTGGGAGTCACACACTTTAACAAAACCATTCTCTGGGGGAATGTCAATGAAAACATTCCTTAAAACAGACGTTAGAAGTCTGAATGGGGCCCAGCTAACAACTACAGTGCAACCCTGCAAGTATGGAGACACTCCCTAAAATGGTCTCTATTTCCAAGTAAAATACTAAATTCTAAGTACAGTATAATATGTAGCCAAATGTAAAAAACAACTGATAAGTGTTTCACACTGCAATCAAAAATCTATGTATTACATAGAGATTATATACAGTGCCGTGAAAAAGTATTTGCCCAGTCTGATTTTCTGCATTTTTGCATATTTGACACTGAAGGTTATCAGATCTTCAATCAATCAAAATTCAGAGTGTCTTTTAAAAAAAAAAAACTCACGTGGATTAATGATACAGCTCGTAAGATGAAATATGAGGGTCGTAAACTAGAACGGAGATGGTGGGAATCTAAACTGCACGTTCGTTACATCGCATGGAAGGACCACCTGGTTAAATATAGGAAGGCTCTGGAGTTGGCTAGATCATCGTATTATTCCAATTTAATTGAAAATTATATAAAATTAATCCAAGATTTATTTTTGCTACCCAGGATAAATTAGATAAAAGGGACCCTGAGTGAACAAATAACACAAACATTTGATACATATTTCATTTATTTATTAAAGAAAGTTATGCAACACCCAATGCCCCAGTGTGAAAAAGTAATCGCCCCCTTTAACAGCAATAACTGCAACCAAACGCTTCCTGTAGTTATTGATTAGTCTCTCACAGCGCTGTGGAGGAATTTTGGCCCACTCCTCCGTACAAAACTGCTTCAACTCAGTGACATTTGTGGGTATGAGCATGAACTGCTCGTTTCAGGTCCTGCCACAACATCTCAATGGGGTTTAGGTCTGGACTTTGACTAGGCCATTCCAAAACTTCAAATTTCTTGTTCAACCATTCTGATGTAGACTTGCATTTCAAATCAGATAACCTTCATGGCATTTATTATAAGCACTTATCCAATTGTGATGAAACTTGGTTTTAACATTATTTAGAATAACTTACTGAATGTACACATTCTGGGGATATACGTCTGTCCATAGATGTGTCAATCTGTATATCCCTCTTACAACTTTCTATATATCTGGAAAAACACTTATCCAATTATAATAAAACTTGTTATTCAAATTATTTAGCATATCTGGGATACATGCTGGTTGTCTGTCTGTACATTTTTCCATCTTTATGCATTTTTTCTTAATTATCTTGAGAGCACAATAATTTTTGTATACTATACTATTTTGTTGATATACGTTGTGGTCATCAACTTTTCTGTCATACGGATAGATCCAATTTTGAATTTCCAGTGGTGGGGATGTATGTTACGGACATACTTGTTTGGAGTACTTGTTTAACCCTTTGCGGTCCATTTATTCAGCGCGTCAGGTCCAATTTATTTTCACACACGCAGTTTATTTTAGACGCGCTGTTTAAAAGTATTTTTTTCCACAGTAAAACAGGTTTAAAAGGCACTGCATATCAACAGTACACTCAGTACTGCATCTCCAGCCCCACCCCGCCCCGTGTGACAGCAGTGTGGAGTAGTGGTTAGGCGTCTGGACTCTTGACCGCAGGGTCGTGGGTTCAATCCCCGGTGGAGGACACTGCTGCTGTACCCTTGAGCAAGATACTTTACCTAGATTGCTCCAGTAAAAACCCTATCTGTATTCATGAGATACGCCCCCCCCCCCCCCCCCGCCTTTTTTTTTTTTTTTTGGCTTCTCTTGGCTCCTATTGGTCTCACATTGAATGGTTTTCTCGGCTTTTTCCATAGAAAAAACGACTAGAGACCTGTTTTTTTCGTCTTTTTGATGTTGTCGGACAGGGTCCAACATTGAACAGGAGGGGGAAAATTGAAATGTCGGACCAGGTCCGACATAGGACTGCAAAGGGTTAATGCTAAATACATTTGGAGCTTTGATGACTTAAGCTTGCCCTCTAGTGGACACAAGGCAAAATAATTTTGCTCAACGAATGTACTTACGTTTTCTTAAACTTGCTTGCTTGGTGATGATTTTCAGAAGTTAAGGACAGGTTCTCCATCTGGCTTACAGGCTGCATCATTGTGGTGTTCTATAAATGATATATATGACAATCACCATAATGCAAATAAGGTATGTATATACCTGCATATTATTTAGCTGCATTGCCTATTTACTTTTTTAAACAAACAACATAAAAAAGTGCATAAAAGAATATTGTTGCAGCACAAATATTTGAGAGGCAGAATTTTAAACACTTTTTTTCATTATTCAATGTACCTTATCTTTATCAGCTGTAAAGTTGTCACCTTCCCGCTCCCATGTGGTCTTATTATCAGTGCCAAAGGGAGCAGCCAGGGGTTGGAAGGATCCTTTGGTTGGACTTCTCTGGAATTCTTCAGAAGTCATAAAATCAGGAATTGTTCTTTTTTGAGTGCTGGAAGTACAAAATCATTGTAATTGTTTCCTACAACCGATTCCGACAAAAACTGAAGACTAACTAGAGAAGCATAAAACCAAAGCCTGTTTGAGTATATAGGCTATACTGAATCTGTAAATCCCTTTAACCCTTTGCGGTCCATTGTCGGACCTGGTCCGACATTGCAAATATTCCTATCTGGTCCATTGTCGGACGCAAAAAAACGGGTTTCTAGTCGTTTTTTCTCCGGAAAAAACCGAGAAAACCATTCAATGGCCGAGTGGGAGCGATAGGAGCCGAGACAAGCCAATTAAAAAAAAAAAAAAAAGGCGCATCTCATGATTAGTCATACTTGCCATTGGCATCCCATATGGGCGGTCATAAGGAAACAAGCTGGATGTTACTGTATCAGCGCACAGAGACTAACACGGACATTTGCAGAGCTTTTTTGAGATGTTATAGTAATAAAATAATGACTTGGATTGCATTATTGAGGAGTTTGGTGATAAAACGAGTGATCAGGAGATGATTGATCGGTATGTACGACTATTATTATTATT